>NC_046157.1:63963631-64063631 GCF_011064425.1 Rattus rattus | reverse complement strand
TTGAATATCCTGCAATAGTTGAATAAAGTGCAAAGAACTCTAAGTAGAAAGGCAGAGGTTGGAAACTTAGGCAGAAAGAGGAAGGTAATTTGAATTAGTCTAAAAGATGAAGTAGAATTTTGTCCAATGAATAAGACTGACACAGCATTTTAGGTTAAAAAAGACATTTGCCCAAATAGCATGGAGTTTCGTTCCCTTTTGTAAAGTTTAGCATGTGAAATTGCATCCCTAGTTTTCGTATAAAACTGAATACAGTCAATTCAATATCACATCTAGTACAAATACTTAGAGTTAAAAACTAATTGGAAGCACAAAAATAATTGGTGTCAAACAAGATCTGAACAATAGATGTGTTAACGTGGGCAAGAGGAAATCCCACCAGAAAACGGTAATTATATTATAAACTCAAAAAATGAACGAATGCTGCTTCCGTGTACCCTAAAGCAACAGATAGATTCTGGATAAGAGTCTGCAGATGTGCGCTTTCATTGTCATTATGATATTTTTGGGAGGCTCTGGAATGTTCCCTGTTGTGTCTTTTCTTTCCTACCAAAGTATGGTTGGAAACAATCATGTTTGTAGAAAAAGTATATAGTAGAGGCAAAAGGGTGTTGCAAGTTTCTTCCAATTGATATTTCTTTTTCTCTCTGAAATCACTAGTTCCATTCATTAAATGGGAAAAATAACATTTACCACACTCATTAGTCAGGTATTTATTGTGCACCCTACTCCTTTGAACACCATAAGCCTCTCAGGGGAGAAGCTGTCTACGTGTACATATAATATCATATACGGATGATAGCGAGGAAAGAGCCATGGACTCCAGATATTCACCAGTATCTAACTCTTTACAACCCAAGAGAACGGATGCTCCCTTCTGAGCCTGTTCTTGACAATATGGATGGCTTGATTCTAGCTGTGGCTGTGGCACCTCTGCTATCAAACTCTAATGAATAAGCTGACCCATCTCTGCATGTGTCCATCTCATCCTCTGCTGTGCATGCTGAAAAAAATAAAGATCAATTCTTTACACTCGTACTGCTTTCCGATTAGAATAATAGGGATGGGATGTGTGCAATGAAGAGAAAACTGTGGTGTGATGTATGTTAGCAACCCTAAAACAATGAGACTCGGGTGCTCACCTTTTAATGGGTAAGATATGAACAAATAATTATTTGAATGTTGAGGGGTGAATTAGGACGACCTAGTAGTTGTAGGTGAGGGACATCTGGAACAAAGGGGAAATATCAGAATTTCAGGCCAAGGAAGATAAAGTGCCAAACCAGGGGAAAAGCTATCTTGGTATACATGGGAAACAGTTACATTCTTCTCAAACAGATAAAGCCAATAATTACAATATTTTTCTCCAAGTTAGTATTAGTAATTTTGAATATTATAGATGAAGACATAAGGTGAGAGATTAATATTAAAAATTATGGCTGCAACATTAGACAGCACAGACCTAATTCACAATAAGAGATTGTCAAATCGCTTTCTTTCAAGAGAAATATTTCAAGTGTGCTCACAGTTGTGTGATGTCCTCAACATTTCTTATCAGCATGAGAATCAAACCTAGACCAGAGACAGTCTGGCACAGTGAAGAAAAAGGCAACTTTAATGAAAGATAATCCAAGAGATATGAAATGTACACAGGCCCTGAAGACAAAAAAGAGATATCCTACCTCAAAAAAAATGTGCAGATAGGTACATTTAATAAACTAGTATTCTGTGCATGTAAGAGACACCGCCTTTCCATTATTACCACAATATTATGGATCTGTTACCTTCAACCAGCTTGAAAATGACCATAAGTGACAGCAAGATTTTATATACGTATGTATATTTCTCAAGTCCTAATGCAGCAAAAAAAAAGTTATTATGTGAAATTAAAACCTGAAATTTTGCCTTGAAAAGCTGGTCAGTTCAAACTCTTATAACAATGTATTAAAAGTAGAAAGAGACACTTTAGCAAATCTTCCTCAAGTAGATGATGTTGAAAAAAATATTGCAATATATGTAGGATTTAGTATGAGCAATAGAAGGTGTAATGATCCAAAAATAACCTACAATAGACATGTTTCCAGCTTTGAGTGGGAACAATAAGTATATAACAAGAAAAAGTAGGAAGAAAGAGAGAGAGAGAGGGAGGGAGGGAGGAGGGAAGGAGGGAGGGAGGGAAGGAAGAAAAGAAGGAAGGAAGGGAAAAGGAAGGAAGGAGGAAGAAAGAGGAAGGGAGTGAGTAGATAGATGATGATAGATAGATAGATAGATAGATAGATAGATAGATAGATAGATAGATAGATAGATGATAGATAGATGATGATGATGATAGATAGATAGATAGATAGATAGATAGATAGATAGATAGATAGATAGATAGATAGCAAATGGCAGATAGAAGCAGCAGACAGAGAGCAAAACATTATCAAATTGGTCACTCACTATATCCAGCAATGATGAATGTAGTTGCATGATTGAGAAGAGAACCAAAAATGGCATCTTCAAGTAGTACATCTCACAAGCACCAGAAGTTAACTGGGGAAGTTGTAGACGTCATCTGCAGTTCCACATTGATCTTTGTCTCCATGGGTGACCTGTCTCCTCTTACCCAACAGGGCATATTTATACCATAGGATAAACAATAGTAACCTCTGTTGGTAATTGCTTACCTTCTAGCTGATTACAAGAGCACTGTGATTTTAATACCCTCATCTGCTTACTCTTTTACTTTCCCCTAGTGCAGTGTTAAGTGACCAACTTACTCAGAGAACGCTTAAGCATGCTGGAGTATAGAATGTATGGTCCCTCCTACTCCCCCAGTGTGCTTCCACCAAGGTTAAACAGCACGTGACAATTTACCAAGAAAGCCTGTATCATGCGAGACTACTTCAGGAAAATGTAACTGCTTTAGAGGACAAGAGCCTAGAGAAGACATTACCTATGTTTCAAGATCCAGCGAGCCATGTTGTATTGCAATGTTCGCACCAACTTTGAGAGTAAAGCTAGGAGAAGAAACACCATTCAGAATTGTTCAATTAATGTTTCCTTCTCTTTCCTGCTGTAAACATACTCATGTCACTGTTCCATTGATCTTATGATTAGCTATGTGAATAACTTTGACCTCTGGGATATTACCAGAGGTGAACTAGAGATTTGAAATGTATTTAAGGCAACTCCTTCCCTTGCATTGAGAAGATGATACTCTAATTCGCTGCTTCAAAGAGAATGAAAGACACATGGAGCAGAGCCAACTTCTCAACCATAGACGGAGGTGTGCAAACAAACCTTTTAGTATAACCATGCTCACCTTATTTAGGACCTAGTTAGACTTCAGCTAGAAGGATATTGGGAGCTAGACCCTTCTCTCATAATCAACAGCCTGTAAAATAAAGGAGTAGAATAGCAGCATTTTAACTGATGGTCAGAATGGGACCCAAGTCATATAAATGGACTTGGAAGACTGACATGTTGAGCTGTCTTGTAGACTGTTAACGAATATCTATATAACCCTGGCACCAGGAATCCCAAACTTTCTACCATTACTGTGGAGTAGGAAGTCTTTTGATGAGGATAAAAGAACATTACTCTCTCTCCTGTAAGACTGGACAAAAGTGTCTGATGAAAAAAATGCTTATTCTAGAGGGTATTTTTATAGTAAAATGTAGATAGTAACAGTAGTCTCTCTTTCCCCTTGAAATAATGTTCTGCTTCTTGATAGAATCTGTCTATCTTCTATACTACAGTCTATATATTTCATATAAAATTTTTGGGTCAACATCACAGGGGTCAGAGAGTCATGTTAAGATGACATTCTCAGCAACGAGCTGTCTCATAGACACAGGTAAATTTAAAAGATTGTAATTTTGTATCTCTCTATTTCAGAGTGTATATTTTATAGGACTGGCTATCTATACATTATTGAACATGGCTACCTCTGTTGAGGGATCAAATGCATTTTGGGCTCTTATTTTTATTTTATATTCATTACAAATGTATTTTTTATTTTTACAATAAAAAAATCACATGTGTATTATTCATAATACAAAAACCTCTCAAATTTTATAGTGTCTATTGTCTTTCCTTTTAAATAATTTTCAGTTATCAACTTTATCTTGAATGTTATAATACAGAATTTTCTCTCATAATTCCATTTGAGAGCCAAAGATAAAGGGGTAAAACCCTCCAAAATTCCAGAGACATTTTTCAAGATATGTTTTTTCATTATTATCAGAAAAAAGAGAGAGAGAGAAATCAGATGTAGGAACATTGTTTTAAGAGATAATTATAGGAAAGTGTCTCATGTGGCGCCTCTTGCATAGGCATCGATGCTCGTGTAGAATTAGGTTCATTTGCACAGCCTCCCCTCACATCCCATCAGTCAGTTTGGGCAAAGTCTGCCTGAGGGTTTTCAAGTTCAGACTCATTTGCATTTGTGATGGTGGCCAAAGAAAATTGCACTGTCTCTTTACAGATGCAATTAGGAGAAAAAACTTGGGGAGGTTCTGGCCTTTTAGGTTTTCATGAAATTTTCAATGTCTGATTTGACATTTGAGTTTCTGATTTTCTGTGATCTGTCATTGATGAATGCTGCAGCGAATAAGTGGGAGTCATTAAACAGCTGCACAATTTGGGGGACTTTTCACAGCCCAGTCATCAAACGCAGCAGGGGATCAGGGAGGATTAGGCTCAGGGAAACAGGCAGGCATTTTAATTTGAGTAATATTAACATTCACAAACTGTCATATTATGAGAGTCACTGGCAGTGTGCGAAGCTCTGCTACTGAGGCGAAGACTGAAAAAAAAAAAACGGTAAAGAAAGAACAGCAGCAACTCAGATGTGTCACCGAATGGCCGGAGGGTGGCAAAGTCAGGTGAGGCAGGACTCAAAGAGACACTTAGGGGAACCTCAAGCAAAGTCCCCGCTTCTGAAAGGGTGCCTCGTCCTATTACAAAGCATTTCTATAGAGAGATTGCTTTCTGACTTGTCAGCCAGCAGCCAGCAGTGTTTCTTTGTTATAATGAAGACATTATAGAGACATGGAGAATGCACCAAATCCACAACATGGCTCCTGACGAAGTGATTGGGTGAGAGTCATTAAACGGCTGCACAATTTACGGGGCTTTTCATAGCCAAGTCAACAAATGCAGGGACTCCTGACTTCAGAGACGAGCTCGATGAAACTATTTACAGATTCAGGTGGCCACACTAAATCCTTATGAGCAGTACACATGGGAGAGACATCATGTAAGCGAATTTAATGCAGCTCAAAATTCATTTCTGAATACTATCGCCATAAAGACATCAGCAATATCCACCTAGGATACTCATTAGTAACCTCCTATAATAAGTTAGCGATGAGTTTCAGCAGATGAAGGTAAGGTATCGATAGAGAAGATTGAAAGTGCACAGTTAAATGACAAACCAGCTGGCAGTCTCAAAGAAGTAAGGCAAAAAGCAGTTGTGCAAAGAATGAACAAGATAAACGGTGTTGAGTCTGCCTTGTTTAACTCCACGTCCTGCTGACAGTTTTAACGGCTACTGATCTAACTAGCGGTAGAAACTGTGAGGAAAGGGTGTGCTCTGAAGAGGTAAGGACCCCGTGGACTTCGTCCCAAAATCGTTTCTTGCCTCCTGATAGTCCTGTCCATGTTCTTTCTGTTCATCGTTGATCTGGCATGGAAAAACCCTCATCGCCTATAGTTTCCGGGGCATTTATCCACTCTGTTGGGGAGATGTCCTCCAGATCAACATGAGAATGTACCTTTTTTATTGTTAGAATCTTTCATTATTATTATAAATTATTATTATAAAAATCAAAAAATACAGTAGAAAATCATTCTGAACTATACCTCTTCAATCTAGGGAATTAATCCACTATTTTAACATTGTATTCAGAATTATATCCAGCCTGACAGAAATGACAATATAATTCTTTATCTAATTGCACATTTATAATAGGTAGAAAAAAATTTGTCCTTTTTTTATTGGATATTTCTTTATTTACATTTCAAATGTTATTCCCTTTCCCAGTTTCCTGTCCATAAACCCCCTATCCCCTCCCACTCCCCTTCTTCTATGAGTGTTCCCCTCCCCATTCACTCCACCCCAACATTCCCTTACACTGAGGGTCCAAATCTTGGCAGGACCAAGGACTTCTCCTTTCATTGGTGCCCAACAAGGCTGCTACATATGCAGCTACAGCCATGGGTCAGTCCACGTAGAGTCGAGTATTTTTATGTAATGATGCTATTTAAATGAATTAATGAACGATTTTTACAGAATTCATAGAATTAATAGAAAGTCTAAAGATATTGTTTCAATTGATTAGGCAGAAATATATAATAAAGTTAGAATCAAAAATAGAATGTGCCCCCTCATGGAAGAGTGAGTAAAGTTTTCATGAGAAGTACAATGAGCTTTCATACGCTACAAGCGCATGAATTGCACTTGGAAGACAAATAGGTTTGGGACAGATTTATGATCAAGGGAAAATATTCAGGTCCAAGGGTGAAGCCACAGGTGGGCGCCATGATGAACTAAGGTAACAAATATATAAACTATAGCTTTGAATTTATAACGAGCTTATAGAATGAGACACGGACAAAACAACTGCTTTAGTCATATCCTGTTGTAACTTCCTCTTGTGCATTATTTTTATCTGTGAGGTAATTTTTTTCCATAGAGAACTTTTGTCTGAGAAGGTATAAAAAGGCTAGGAGTGCAGATACAGTGGGGTTGGGGACTGGAGCCAGATGCTCGGGGCTTCTCTCCACCTGTTCAACTATGTATACATGTGTATATATGTATATGTGTCTATGTATGTACATATGTACTTTTTAGGTATGTGTGTATATAAGTATGTGTACACGTGAACCTGATGCAACTTGCTTGCTAGACCCCTTTCTGCTTCATCTAGTGTGTTTGTGTGTGTGTGTGTGTGTGTGTGTGTGTGTGTGTGTGTATGGTTCTCACTTTCCTTTTTTTTTTTTTTCTCACCAGCCCCTTAAGAGTCAAGAGTTCAGAGTTTCTCACCAGTCCCAGGGAATGCTGGCCCCGTGGAATCAAGCTTTCTTCCCTCACAGAATGAGTGATGAAGAGTACCAGGCCCCCTTGGTTGCTCTGAACCAACCCTCATCAACCCTACTAGTGCCGACTACCGATTGGTTGCTGTTAGCACCAACCCCAACTACCGACATCATACCTGGCTGTCTTCCTCAGTTTACCTGTAGTGTCAAAGCTGGCCTTCAACGAGCTAGGCCTTTGCCAAATTCACTGTCCTTTTATTTTTAGACATATTTCATTTATTTTTCCATTAATTAATTTATCTATTCACTTTACGCCCACATAGCAGTCCTCCACTCCTCCCGGTCCCCCCTCACAAGTCCCTCCTCCTATCCTGCTCCCCCTCACTCTGAGAACGGGGAGGTCCCTGCTGGTACCAACCCTCCCTGGCATCTCAAGTCAGTGAAGGACTAGATACATCCTCTCCCACTGAGGCCAGACAAGGCAGCCTCATCAGGGGAACAGGACCATCGACAGGCAAGCAACAGAGTCAGGATTAAACCCCATTCCACTGTCTGTCCGGGGGAATCTACATGAGGACCGAGCTTCACATTAGCTACATTTGTGTGGGAGACTTGGGAACAACTCGTGTATGCTCTTTGGTTGGTAGTTCAGTCTCTGGGAGCCCCCAGGGGTTCAGGTTAGTTAACTCTGCTGGTCTTCCTGTAGAGTCCTTATCATCTCCGGGTTCATCCGTCCTTCCCCGATTCTTCCACATGACTTCCTAAGCTCTGTCTAACATTTGGATATGGATCTCCGCATGTGTTTCAGTCAGCTGTTGGGTGGAGCCTCTCAAAGGACAGCTATGCTAGGTCCCTGTCTGCAGGCATAGTAGAGTATCATTAATAGTGTCAAAGATTGGTTCTTGCCCATAAAATGGGTCTCGAGTTGGGCCAGTCATTGACAGGCCATTACCTCACACTCTGCTCTATCTTTGCCCTGCAATTCTCATAGGCAGGGCAAATCTTGGGGAAGTTTTGTGGGTGGGTTGGTGTTCTTATCTCTCCACTGGGAATCCTATCTGGCAATAGGAGGTGGCTACTTCAGGCTCCATCCCCCACTGCTAGGAGTCTCAGCTAGAGTCACCCTCATAGACTCTCTGGAGCTCAAGTATCTGGAGCATCCTAGAGATACACACACACACACACCATTTTCTATTCCCTCTCCAGCCTTCTCTCCCTATACCTGACCAATCCCCTGTTCCTCATTCCTCACCCCCCCCTCTTACCCAGTCCCTCCATCCATCTGCCTCTTATTACTATTTCATTTCCCCCTCTGAGTGAGATGCAAGCATCTGGCCTTGGGCCTTTCTTGTTGCTTGGCTTATTTAGATCTGTGGGTTGTACTGTGAGTGTTCTGTACTTTGTGGTCCAACCTTTGTATGCTCTATGGTTGATGGTCAGTCTCTGGGAGTCCCCAAGGGTTCATACCATGCAGGTCCTTTTGGGTCTGGGTTACCTCACTCAGGATGATATTTTTCTAGTTCCATTCATTTGCCTGCAAATTTTATAATGTCCTTGGTTTAACATTATTCCATGATGAAGATGAACTACATTTTCTTTATCCATTCTTCATTTGAGGGAATCTAGGTTGTTTCCAGTTTCTGGCTGTTATAAATAAAGTTGACATGAATATAGTGTAGCAAGTGCTCTTGTCTCATTCTCCATTTCTGAAACCAAAGACTCAGGCACCCACCACTCCACAGGAGAGAACCAGCAAGGGCCAGCTAGAGGCATTCTCATGTACATAAGGAAGGTAAGTTGTGGAGAAGGGTTAAAGAGGTTAGACCTCTCCGATTAGTCAGGCTAACTCAACATTATTGTCCCTTAATTGCATACTAGTGATACATAAAGGAAAGAGAGTCTGTCTATACCTACAGAGGGTAAGAAAAACCTGAGAGCTCTATATGATGTTCCCTTTAGTCTTACAAAAGGTCTGTCAACTCCACTGTGAAAAACAGCTTCATAACATGCAAAGTAGGAAAGGATATGAAGCCCATCTTCCCCGCAGACGAGTCAACTGATTGTTTCTCCCAAAAAGGGTCAAGTAATTAAAAAGTGGCAATTCATTTCTATATTTCCAGTTTGTTTTCATTAAAAAATTATTGTCTTCTTTCCTTAGTTTCTTTTAATTAAACTTCCAGAACCAAAACAGCCTTTTTTGTAGGTATGTCTGTTAATGGGATAAGTACGTCATAGTGCATGTGTGCATATGTATATATAAATGCATGCTCACAATTGCTTCAGAAAGTAATTAGTGCAGTTGGAGATTAGAAGAGAACATGGAGAAGTGGGATCACATTCAGAAGGACTGAAGAAAGTAATAGAGGGGTCAAATGTCACATGTACTCATGAAGAATCTCTTCCTGCCGCACCCCCAACTCTCCCAAAGCTTGCTGTTCATTAGAGTCAGTGCACTGTATACTGCTTTAACAATGATATTCTTGCTTTGGGCTTGGTGGTGTCTTATTACCAATGGAAGAGAGCTCCTATATACTCCATACAGCCTTGCTTTTAACTCATGACCCATGAAATTCTCTCTAGTAGAGTCAAGCAGCACTCTTCCAAACTCATTCCAAGCACTAGACTTTTGGAAGGCAGCTATGCTCACCACTATACCACCAACGCCGCATAGCACTGACTTTTGATTGCAACCTGCCTTGCAGGTAGACTTGTTTTTCACAGGGCTAATACGTTCAGAATTTTTATTGAGTTTTAGACTATAATAGCCAACTTTTCTCTCTGCCTTGTGAGGTGAATTTCTGAGAGGAAGAACATCCTAGTTCAGAGTACATGCATAGCTAGATTATATTCCTGTGTCCCTCAAAACTTTCCATACTAGCTTATTAAAAAGATGTGCATGTGCGTGCGTGTGTGTGTGTGTGTGCGTGTGCTTTTGTGTGTGTGTGTGTGTGTGTGTGTGTGTGTGTGTATGCTTTGTAGACTGTTCATTTCTATACAGGGCTGCTATTTAGTAGAACCTATATGTGGAGAAAATCACAGATATGGAACTGTGGGATGTTAATGTACTCGATTAGAAGAGGGTTAACCTGCTACTGTTACCTCTTTTCAATCAACAAAGAATACTTCCCTTCAAAATCAGTTTAAAATATCATGGTAATGATTACCTAATAGACTTGGTACTTTCTATAAAATATGTTATCCAAGATCATGTAGAATTTCAATAACTGAAGAAGACATGCATATTATTTCTAGAGATAATAAATTTTGGCTGGATATAAAACAGCTGTCAACCTTAATTTTGAAAAATTTTGGATTCAAGCCAGGACCCTACAATATCATGTCTGCTTTAATCCTACTAGGCAATGAGACTGACATACAACTTGGCTTTTCCTACTTCTCAGTAAAGTTCAAATCCCTCCCAGGGGGAAAATGATAAATTTCAAGTAACAGTAAATGTTATTACAAAATGCACTTCTAAGCATAACACATATCTGACTAATAAGTTCTATATTTTCAACTTCTTCTGTGATTCTCTGTCTATGTAATATTGTCTGCTTTTGTAATAAATAAGGGGCATTTATCAGAACTTAATCATAAAAGCAAGGTTTCCTCAATAGTTCTTTAGTGGGGGAAAATCATTGCCGATAAATTGGTCTGTGTTTTACAATACATTCAAACACCTTCACTTTCTGACACGAAGGAAGTCACTTTTTCATAAGAATTGCAGAGATCTCTGTCAGATTTTGGCCTAACATTTTCAACATTTTTATTTTTTCTGTTTCATCAAAAACCCATTCTGAATGTTATTAAGGTTATATCAAAGCCAATTTTCCATTTCAAAGTTAGCTTTCAGTTTAACCTCTATAAGGCATATTGTCATAGATAGATTGTATGGCCTGTGAACAGCAGAAATGCATTTCTTAGTTTCAGGGCTAGAAATCAAGAATATTATCAATATGACCAGATTCTGGTGAAGTCCAAGAATGTATGCTGAAACCTTGTGTGGCCTTTAAATAAAAACACTAAAACGTTCTCTAGGACTTTTTTATAAAGAAGGGACATTGAAAAGTTTGAGTCACTAAGGGACCCTTGAGCTTGGTTTTAAGTTACTTACAAAATTCACCATGCTTATTAATTTTATGTGCTCCTGTTGACAAATTTGACTTAGATCTTTTAACTCATTCCTCAACTAGCACAAGAAAATAATAATAAACCAATTTTATTGGACTACCCTACAGAAGGAACAGGAGTGACATGTGTTGTCGAGGATGAGCCTCGGCTTCAGGAGAGGTTCCTGAGAGAAGGGATGTTTGAGGGTGGCAAAAAAAAGAAAAAAAAATGACTGAACATCAATCATGGGGTATAAGCTGATGGCCTCTATTCTGCTTAAGACAAGCTTTCTCTGGAGATCTCCAGACATTTCATTCAGGTATCTCAGCTCTTATAGACCAAAGTCCATTCTTTTATTTATATATCAATTGAGTCATTTACTTCAGGTTTCTTTTTTATTATCCTAGGAATTAGCATTTCATGATCCCCACCCCTTGATTCTTAGAAAAAGACAGCAAGCACATTTTTTAACATTATAAACTAATCCAGAGAGCACAGACAATAAGTTTAGCTGAGTGGGATCCTGTCCTGAAATTACCATTCCCTCCACACCTGGGCCCAAACTAGCTCAGGCCCAATCTGACCTTGAACTCAGGAATCTGCCACCTTTATATCTTCCTGCCTTTGTATCTTTTTGACAACCTGGATCATAGTGCAGCTGTCTCTGTTCTTTTAGGTCTATGAAGACCTTCATATAATTCATATTGCATCCTTACATTTTGCATAGTTGAGAAATGATATTTTTTAAACTCAGGTTTTGAGAGTTCTTTCCCCCAGCCTTAAGGGCTCTCCTGAAGGTCTTAGCATTTATCATTTTGGTAAGGGCATTAGACATAATCTCATATCCCAGACTCATGTTATCTCTGATTATAATGGAGTCATTTACCCTGGCAGAGAGGACATGCCCTTATGCCTAGCAACTGTCAGCATTTGTGGAGGCCCATGCCCAGATGGCTCTATTCCAGGTGTGGGAAGCCATCCCTTCCACATAGCCATGCAGGACTCGGCAATGTGTCAAGAAAGATGTAACTGAATGAACTTAAAAATTAGTGGGCACTGTTGTCGTTCAGGAGTCTGGCTCAAGGAACCTGAAGTCTTATGACTTTCATACACATTAAAATTCACTATCTGTGAATCTCATTTATTAACAGAAACTCCCCTGTGGTTTTTTTCCATGAGAGCCCTAACTAGTTGGCAAAGTTAACTTTCCTTTAGTTCTATTATCCTTAACTCTTGAGCCTGGTCATCAGCCTCTGTTGCCTTCAGGCTGAAGAAAATGAGGATCGTTTTGTGTGTCTATAAGGAGCCCCTTTAGCATTCAGTTAGTACTTTATTGACAGTTAATCTCTTTCAATCTTTCATTTACTCTTCCCAAAGCACCAATTGCTCCTGGCAAGAACTATCTACAACCATTGCATTTATAGTTGTATCTGAAATGTTTACTAGAGCAAACTTGCTATGCTAGACCAGCATGATATTTTCACCTCTGGTGAAACTTTATAATTTCCACCTTGAATCAGATGAACTTTGTACTCTGTGTGTTTGATTTTGACCACTAGTAAGTGAATGACTCAGCTCCAAAGTATCATGCTAATATCTACTTTCACAAAACAACTGTTAAACACTCTTCTGCCTGACATGGACTCTCAAATTCAGAAACTATTGACTGAGAATTTATGTAGGCCAAGGGGTTCAATATAGCAACAAACAGAACAACCATAAAGGTGGGATATACTACTTTAATATTTTGGTCTTTTTTGCAATTGTTATCTTAATCATGAGGTCAAACTCATCAGAAAATAACCAAAGAAAAATCCTGATCCTGCATACTCAATACAATGGGAAATACAGAGTATCATCAATGCATTACTCTTGACAAAATAATAGGAAATGTGGTCATAAGAAATCAACTGGACTAATAAAGTTGTGTGTTAATTTTAAAGACCACTAACTTACATTCTTGAAAATACCATAGTCATGAAGATTAAAAAAAAATGTAAGAAACTGCCTTAACTTCAAGAAGTTCAGAGAAATATGATGAACAATTTTACTGTAAGATCATTAGTCAGATGAAAAACTGAAGATAGAAACAGCTGAAGAGAGCATGTAGGTCCAGTTGGATGATCCAGAATATGGACTGCATATTAGAGATCATTATAATGTCAATATTATATTTCTTGAGAGTGATTATGCCAGAGTTACCTTGGATACATAAGAATCAGATGTCTTGATATCAACAATGTGACTATAAAAGATTGTTTTTAAGGCCAACAGAAGAAAGTCATAGCAAAAGCTCACAATGGGAGAATCCAGCAAAGTTTACATAGGTAGTAGTGTCATTCTTTCAAACTTTTCTCAGCTTCTTTTTTTTTTTTGCAAAATATAGAGGGGCATTATTCTAAAACCTAACAACAACCCAAGTCCTGATTCAGCTTCAACCCTTTTCCTTGTCATAAAATCTGTGCCCAAAATCCAACACATATTCTGATTAGAGCTTCTCCACAGCAATAGTTTCCTTATAGATCTAAGGCTAAGTAGGTCAAGTTAAATTGGATGCAATATTAAAAGAATAAATTATAATATTTAAAACAGAGGAAAGGTGTCAAAGCTACATGTGTTGGAAATGTTCCTACATGGCTTTCATGCAGCCTCTTTGCTTGTTAGTCTTCATTCACCGTACAAAGTAACTGCTTTTGTAATGACATTTTTTATTGGAAATTCTATCTCTTAATACTTGTTTTCACAAATTCACATAGATTGTCAACATTAAATCTCAATGTTCCCCTAAATGTTTGCTCTGGACCCAGTTTTGAGAGTCTGCTTCTATCTTCCATGGTAACAAAAGACTGCAACTACCTTTGATGAAATATTTTATGTTTTAAAGAAAAATTACTAGTTTTTTAAATACTTCCCTTCCAAAGCAAGGCTTTCACCTGTCTTACCACTTCTTTCTACCAGGATCACATATCCAGCCTATTTTCAAAGAGAACAAAAAGTAAAATTTAAGTTCTATAATGACCATCCTCAGGAGGATTATAGGAAAATAGATGTTAGAAGCACAGGAGTGTCTTAATGGATACAGAATAAAGCTTTTGGGAAAAAACCTTTTTAATCCCTGGTTTACAAAGAAGTAGTAACCCTCTATCATATCATCTTCTAGAGAGCTACTTTTAAGCATTTTTCTCATGTAATGAATGACTCACGTTGAAGGAATGTCTCTTCCTTTCTATATTTAAAGACTTCGCTGTACTTCTCACAGACAAGATTTGTCAAAGAAAAAAAACACCGCATATTTACAAGATTAAGACCCTGGACACTTATGCAATACTTGAAACATCACTGGGGTTCCAGCTTCAGTTTTTTCTTTTGAAGACTTCTTCCCTTTCCTAGTATATTTCTTGAACCAAAAACACTGATGGAGTCCAAGTAGATTTTAAGAATTATTTCTCCAAGATTTTTCTCACTTTCCTATTTAAAGGTTCTCTCTAGCCTCACAAATGGCCTAGTAAGTTCAGGCTCATATTTTAAAATAAATGCACAGATGCCTCTATGAGCCTTTGTGATCCAGTTATAGAGAGGCACCCCTCACACTGTGCATAATGCAGGTGAGCTACTTTTAATTTCACCATGGGAAACATATGAAGCTAGTGTGGAAGGAGATAAAACAGAATCTCAACCTAGTTTTATTGGCAAAACAATCTAGATGGTTCTGTGAGCAAAGAAGGAAAAGATCTCCATAGGGTTGAATTGCCATGGAACTGTTATGTAAAGCAGTTTTATTAGAAATATATTGTTCCAGACAGCAGCAAAGAGAACAGTTTTAATCCAAAATGCTTCCAGGCTCAGTCCCTTCTGGCCAATTAATTTGATTTCAGTAATCCTCTGGTTGCCTCAGCCTAGCAATAGCTATTAAATATAGTGTTGTGCCTTTCAAAAGACTTTTACTTTACATTAGAGCCAAAAGGTAAATCTGTACAAAATTGGATAAGGAGTTGAAATACAATTTTTGAAATAGAAAAACATATTAGCTCAAATTATGATAAATGAGAATCTTCTTGGGGGGAAATGGGTGACAAGTGCTAGTCAGCATACAGTAAGCATCAGTGTCATTCGGACAAAGCCTGGGCTAAATTCAACTATCTACCTACCCAGAAGTTAGCGAACGTTTCTCCTTTATTTATTTCAAGCTTGGGCAGAAATGCCAACATTTTCTAATGTGAAGATTAAACTCGACAAATATTTATTAGGAAACACTGAATAGGCACTTTTACAAACACATCTGAAATACATAATCTTTGACCTTGGAGCAATCAAACGTGTAATATTAGGGTGGCTTTTCTTCCACAAAAAAGAGGATTATCCTACTAGTGATACAGCCCAGCACTCACGAGTATAAACAGCAATCAGTTATTCAGCCCACAATTCTGGTGTCTGTGGCTGCTTTCAACCATCGAAAATCTGGCCTGGCCTTTTTTACTTGTGTGCAGCATTAACAGGGGCAGATCCGGGATATATCAATCCCAAAGGATTTAATCACATGTTTCTCATTTGGCAAATAGCAATTCCTTCTATGGTATTTGGGATGGATGTGACATATTTCAGAAATTAAAAGTTTTTAATTGGAATTTAAAGCATACATTATCAAAGACTATTATTAATTTATTTTGAATGAACTATTTCTATGCTAGTTCATATTATTGCATCCCAGTCATCTCTCTTTTTCTCCCACAAATATGTGATATTTTACAATCCAATGAAGGCATCCCTTTATCCCCCAGTCTCATAACTTCTCTCAAACTCTTCAATAGCAGATTTGAAACCTACAGATATAATTTAATTCTTTCGCTTCTTTCACAGTTTACTTTCTGTACTGATGATGAGTTGTCAATGTCCTCTAAGTATTAGAGTCAGTGTTGTCCTTCTTCTATTCCTACCACCTTCACTGTATCTTAGGTCCCAATTTCTTCTTGTCTGGGTTGCTGTGGAACAGCCCTCAATCATCTTAGATGTGTCCTTCAGACCTCCAATATATTCCCCATGGATCCTCACTGGTCTTTCTCCCTCTGTTGGTCTTCACAGTTCCAGAAGGATCTCAGTCAAATCCATTACTTCTAGAACTCACACTTTCCACTCCATAAAATAATTGATTACTTTAAAAAATATGTATTCTCACTTCCAGAACTTTATTTTGAAATCATGGCTAGTGATTTGGAATCACCATCCATGTAAATTCCTAGGCTCCCATAATTGGTTGTTTGTCATATAGTTTTTTTTCAGCATGGGTCTTTTTATTGTAGACTTATTCTTTACCTCAACAGTCTACATACTTGTCTCTGAGGAGTACTCTTCTTTAAAGTGTAACAGTGATGTATAAGTGTTTTAATGATTTATAATGACTCACAAACATTATGAACCAATGGCATGAAAAAATTTGGATGTTTTGGCATTTCTTTCCACAAACTAAGCCTGGTTTGAAGGACCATCGTCAAAAAACACATAAGATCAGAATGTATGTTAGCACCTTAATAAATAAACTATTCATGATTGATATTATTGTTGCTGGTTTTGGCGTCCTTACCTGCCAAAAGAAAGGGCAATTTCAACCTAATAAATAATTTGTTGGGTCACGAAATCCAATATTTTTTTAAATTCTTTTTTATCCCTCTACTTAGAGGCTAATAGTCTCATCGTAGAGACCCTTATCATCTCACTTAACCTAGCCTCAACCCAAAGACCCTACCTCCAAATGTAATCTCACTGTGAGAGCTGATTGTGGATGTAGAGCAATGAGCACTCAGACCACGCTATCCTTAGGGTTTGACTGCGAAATAAAGACCAGAAATAACAAAGTCCACATGCCAGTTCCTCTGCTGCTTTTCTTCCTTGCAACTACACTTTCTGTTAAAAGGAGGCAGATCGAGAGTCTTCCACACATCTGACTTTCAGTATAGAATCCAGAGCACATCCATATGACATGAAAGCCGAAGAAAATTAAACCCAAAACCTTAAACATAGTAATTCATATCAGGTTGGGTGGGTTCCCCCCACCTTTCCCACTAATCTCACATACTGTATGAGGTAGCATGCTGTGGACAAAAGGAATGTCATTGATTTCCAAACCATATCTATATTAGAATGCTGCTTATAATATGTACCGTCCCTGAGACTGTGGCAACCATGGACATCATTAACATGGGCTTATTTACTTTTGGTGACATTGAGTCATGCGGTCAGATAACTTTTAAAATTAAATGAAAATCACAATAATAGAAAACATTGGAAACCTAAGAACTGCTCAAGAGTTGACTAAGCATTCACAAAATAACAAGAAAAACTGGGGCTCGGGCTAAGTGTAGAATAAACTATCACTCAGTAGCAGTCAGAAGGCCTGGTCCCACTCACTCATCACATAACATGCTCAGGGCATTTCTGTGCTTCACTGAAGATGTACTGACTGAGATGCATGGAACAGAATTTTTAATGGGCTGGAGACTTCAAGATCATCAACATCAAACCCTACACAGTTTTAAGTATTTTTCTTGGGTCAATCTCATCTCCTATAATAAACATAAGCAAAATGCAGTGTTTAACATGGAAGTTTGATACAAGTGTTTTTCACTGGTAGGCAAGTACGTTCCTTGTGATTTAGACATGTGCTTCTTCTCTGGCTTGTATTTTCTACAGCCCCACATCCTCTTGGCACATCCTAGCTGTTTGGCTGTGTGAGACAGGAAGTGGGTAAAGGGTAATGTAAATCTTGGTCAGCTGCTTTGCATCGATAATTCAGACCAAAATTACTTGTTAAGAATTAGCAGCTCTGGTTTTCCAAAACCCTTGTCATAAGAGTAGGAAACTATGGTAGGGCTGGCCCAAGTGGCCTGTATTCATCCCCCACTTTTTTTTTTTTTTTTTTTTTTTTTTTTTTTTATTATTAACTTGAGTATTTCTTATATACATTTGAATGTTATTCCCTTTCCCGGTTTCCAGGCAAACATCCCCCTCCCCCCCCCCCCTCCTTATTGGTGTTCCCCCCCCCACCCCCCCCCCCCTCCTGCCCCCTCCCCCCCCCTCCCCTTCCCCCGGGGCTCAGTCCTCGCCCGGCCCCGGGCTGCCCCTTCCCCCCGTGCCCTTACTAGGATATTCATTGCAACCTCGAGGTCAGAGTCCAGGGTCAGTCCATGTATAGTCTTTGGGTAGTGGCTTAGTCCCTGGAAGCTCTGGTTGGTTGGCATTGCTGAATATGGGGTCACGAGCTCCTTCAAGCTCTTCCAGTTCTTTCTCTGATTCCTTCAACAGGGGTCCCGTTCTCAGTTCAGTGGTTTCCTGCTGGCATACGCCTCTGTATTTGCTGTATTCTGGCTGTGTCTCTCATGAGCGATCTGCACTCACATTTTGATCATCCGTCTTGAGTTTCATTTGTTCTAGGCATCTAGGGTAACTCAAGCATTTGGGCTAATAGCCACTTATCAATGAGTACATACCATGTATGTCTTTCTGTGATTGGGTTAGCTCACTCAGGATGATATTTTCCAGTTCAACCATTTGCCTTTAATTTCATAAAGTCATTGTTTTTGATAGCTGAGTAATATTCCATTGTGTAGATGTACCACATTTTCTGTATCCATTCCTCTGTTGAAGGGCATCTGGGTTCTTTCAGCTTCTGGCTATTATAAATAAGGCTGCGATGAACATAGTGGAGCACGTGTCTTTTTATATGTTGGGGCATCTTTTGGGTATATGCCCAGGAGAGGTATAGCTGGATCCTCAGGCAGTTCAATGTCCAATTTTCTGAGGAACCTCCAGACTGATTTCCAGAATGGTTGTAGCAGTCTGCAACCCCACCAACAATGGAGGAGTGTTCCCCTTTCTCCACATCCTCGCCAGCATTTGCTGTCACCTGAGTTTTTGATCTTAGCCATTCTCACTGGTGTGAGGTGAAATCTCAGGGTTGTTTTGATTTGCATTTCCTTATGACTAACGATGTTGAACATTTCTTTAGGTGTTTCTCAGCCATTCGGCATTCCTCAGCTGTGAATTCTCTGTTTAGCTCTGAACCCCATTTTTTTAATAGGGTTATTTGTCTCCTTGCTGTCTAACTTCTTCAGTTCTTTGTATATTTTGGATATAAGCCCTCTATCTGTTGTAGGATTGGTAAAGATCTTTTCCCAATCTGTTGGTTGCCGTTTGTCCTAACCACAGTGTCCTTTGCCTTACAGAAGCTTTGCAGTTTTATGAGATCCCATTTGTCGATTCTTGATCTTAGAGCATAAGCCATTGGTGTTTTGTTCAGGAAATTTTTCCAGTGCCCATGTGTTCCAGATGCTGCCCTAGTTTTTCTTCTATTAGTTTGAGTGTGTCTGGTTTGATGTGGAGGTCCTTGATCCACTTGGACTTAAGCTTTGTACAGGGTGATAAGCATGGATCGATCTGCATTCTTCTACATGTTGACCTCCAGTTGAACCAGCACCATTTGCTGAAAATGCTATCTTTTTTCCATTGGATGGATTTGGCTCCTTTGTCAAAAATCAAGTGACCATAGGTGTGTGGATTCATTTCTGGGTCTTCAATTCTGTTCCATTGGTCTATCTGTCTGTCTCTGTACCAATACCATGCAGTTTTTATCACTATTGCTCTGTAATACTGCTTGAGTTCAGGGATAGTGATTCCCCCTGAAGTCCTTTTATTGTTGAGGATAGCTTTAGCTATCCTGGGTTCTTTGTTATTCCAGATGAATTTGCAAATTGTTCTAACTCTTTGAAGAATTGGATTGGTATTTTGATGGGGATTGCATTGAATCTGTAGATCGCTTTTGGTAAAATGGCCTGAATGCCATTAATTTGCACCCACGCACAAGCACTGTCTCTGTAATCCTACACTAGACTCTTGACTGTACTTAATTATTCTCCTCTTCATGATCCCCAAATCCTTTCCATTCATCAAATGTTCCTATAAACCATAAACTTTTCATGCTATAAATGTCATGATAACTCATAAATATTTTTCTGTTGAACTAATTTTAGATCTGTAAAACAGTTGCAAATATTGGTCACAGAGAATTCATACATTTCTCCATCAGGTAAACATTTTTAAACAGTGTACAACATTCCAAGGAAGGCCATATCAGGAGGTCAAAACTAATTCTGTATTACTAATGTCTATTTTCTATGTATGCTGTGGAATTTGTATGTATGTTGGTGGGCCTGGTTTTGTTGTGTGTACGGTTTCAAGGCTGACTACTCTGCAATGGACAACCAAAGGGGAGCTTCCTCCTGGGAGAGGCTGTCTCTCACTCTTCCAGCAGTCAACAGTTGCCTGTAGTTCCTCTTCTAGGACTGAGGCACCACAAAATTTTCTACCTTACATGCTAACATGTCCCTTGCTATTGCCATTGTTACAGACTTGTTTTATGCAGCCATTTCTAGGGGACAATGTTACCCAACTAACTTCCTGCTATTCTGTCTCTTAAAATCATTCAAGCCTCTGGGAATCATATTATTTTGTCCTCATCTACAATGATATGCAATATATATAGGTATGTATATAGATACACACAGAGAGGGACACAGATACACACAGAAAGAGACATGGAAATACACACATACATACACACATACATACATACATACATACATGTACACACACATACATACACACACACGCATATACACCCCACCATAATACATACAAATTCCATACCATACATAGAAAATAGATATTAGTAAGACAGAACTAGTTCTGACCTCCTGATATGGCCTTCCTTGAGACATTGTACACTGTTTGAAAATGTTTACATTGATGGACCTGATCAAGAAATGTATGAAATCTCATACACACACACACACACACACACACACACACACACACACACACACACACACACACACATCTTAAAAGAAATTAAGCTACTCAGGCTGAAAATGCTCACAGAGTTATGCATGACAAACCTTCTTTCAAATGGTTGGTCAGGGTAGCCCAAGCAATTCCCAAAACAATATAGATTAAAGATGTAACCCTTGGCTCTTTTGCATGGCTTGAGAGTGGACCCCTGTTGCCGAAGACACTGCACGTTTAGAACAAAGGCTCAAATGACTTGAGTTAGATATGACGATATGACTTGAACGCCTCTCTTCTTTGATTTCTCATCCATGGTTTGAGAAAAGACAAAGCACAGAAGTATTCTTAGTAGTCTATACATTCAACTGTGCTCCCCTTTCTCTCTAAATGAAAGGATTAAAACTTCTTTGGATCCTTTTCTGATTATCCCATGAATCTGGAATGTTACACATAATTTTTATTGCATATTGAAGAAAATGTGAAGCATGGCATATTTGTAAAATGTGTCCAATGACATGTCTTGAAATATTTTCAGGATTGCTATGTGGAAGAGGTCATGAATACTATGCAAAGGGAGGGCATGCTAGTCACCAGGTAATATAAATATAGTGCCTAAAACCATAAGTTTTCAAGAGTATGTTCGTATTTGTTTTTCAAAAGAAAACTAGCAAAAAAAATAAAAACAAAAACAAAAAAGAAAACTAGTAGTAATTCAGAACCATTTAAAAATCAGGGAGGGGAAGTTCATATAGAAGGGGAGGGGGAGGGGTTGGGGGATGTTGGCCCAGAAACCGGGAAGGGGAATAACAATCGAAATGTAAATAAGAAATACTCAAGTTAATAAAGATAAAAAAATCCACAATTAATGAGCATTAGTTAAATTATTTATTAATGCTACATTAAAGTAAATTATAAGTGTCTTTATTGAAATAACTAGGAACAATTAATGTTACATCTATGAAAAAATACAGTTTATGTCCAGAAATTTTTCATTTATTTCATGCATAAAATATTAGGTCTTTGTATACTGTGGCTTTGGGCAATACCAGGTAGTTTATGCTAACTGTGATTTATGCCTCACACTCTAGGCTAGAAGGTATCAGATTTCCTTCTATAAGGGCATAAAATACACAGTCATGTCAGCAGCTGTTCTTCAGAAACTACCATGAAGGGAAAACATGAATGAATTTTTTTTGCAAGTTGGAGCAATAATTATATCAAATTTGCAGACCATTATGATGCTAGAATGAGATGGTTTATTTTATATACCTAAAACAGCTACTGACATAATCTTAGCAATAAACACTAGATAAATAAAATTCTAAGTGCTCCAGGAAATCCAGAACCTGGAATTTAAAAACATGTATATAATTTCATATCTGGGGTGGGGGTCATAAAGAAGGAAATAAAATGTAAAAGAAAAGGTGAAGAAGAGAGAAGAGAGGAGGGATGGGGAAGGGAAGGGGAGGGGAGGGGAGATCAGAGGAGGAGAGAGGAGAGGAAAGAGAGACAAATATAAATATATAAATATAAAGTGCCTTGATAGAAACTGGATCAGGACACAGACCACTATGTATTTTTTTTCTGGTCTATGTATCATATCTTAAGTGAGAAAGTCTAAACAAACATATCCTACCTGCATTTTCCTTACATATCGCACCAAATACACTTTTAATGTTGTACCAGAAGCAATAGTAGTTTTTGTAAAAAAAAAAAAAAACACAAGAAAAAAAACCAATTAAGTAGTTAATTGTGTAGATTATCATTAAACGTTAATAACGGTAAAGCTGGAACAATCTCAGAACCTAATGACAGCATGTTCTCCTTTGTAGAATGTGTCGTCCTCCTGAAAGTCATACAAAACACACAATCCACATAAAAATGGCGATCCATTTATATACTAGTAGTTTCAGAAGATACCATGACTTTTCTACTCTCCAGTCATTTATTCTCCTTCCACTTAAACTGGCCCTGGGATTTGTTGCATTAGGAAGATAGGATGAAATATGATGGTCCCTTAATTGCATAGTTTATCATTAAGCATTAATAATGATGAGGCTGGAGCAATCTCAGAATCTAATGAAAGCATGGTTTGTTTCGTAGCACAATTTATACTCTTGTAGCTCTCCAAGTTTAAATGCCATTCCACATGGTTACAAAGCTGTTAACCACTAGAGGTTTCGTTCTGGTCCATAGAGAACATCACTTTATTGGGAGGCAGGGGGAGCATTTGTAGGTTTAGCCATGCAGTTACATGGTCATTGTCTCCTTTCCTCTCTTATCACATGGAGGTACTAATGCCTCCCTCTTCCTTGATGAATATAAATTGTAATATATGTGTGTGCACTCTCGACTGATCTAGTGTAAGTCTTTGAGTTTCTCATTTCCTTGGGGTGCTAAAATAGTGCATTTTAAAGCCTGAGGACCTTGCTCTGGATACTAGAATAGATAAACCAATACATTTCAAGGAATCTGAGTTATTTCTACCCAACTACCAAGAGTCCCAAACATGAGACATATTTGAATATTTCATCCCATGGCATGAGATGCAGAACAAAGGCTGCATCTTTCCTATCTTCTATTTGTGTCCTTTCCCCTAAGCCAATGGCATAAAACAGTTTCTACAGGAAAGGAACATACAGTTTATTAAAGGACAGACACTGAATAACTGGAATTTATCTCATTTAATTGGATTCTTACTCTACGGAAGAGGGAATACAAGTAATTTGAAGGGGATCTATTTGGTAAAATACTAGTTTCATCTTTAATTACAATTAATTTTTCTTTTTTTTTCTTTTTTTATAAAGGATGATATTTAATTGAGGCTGGCTTACAGGTTTAGAGGTTCAGTCCATTATCACCAAGACAAGAGCATGGCAGCTTCCAGGAAGGTCTGGTGCAGGAGGAGCTGAGAGTTCTATATCTTCATCTGAAGGAAGCCAGGAACAGGCTGGCATCCTCAGGCAGCTAGGAGAAGGGTCTCCAAGCACCACCCCCATAGTGACTTCCTCCAACAAGGCCACACCTTCTAATAGTGCCACTCTCTGAGCCAAGTATATGCAAATCATCACATTCCACTCCCTGGCCTTCATAGGTTTGTTCAAACACATGAGTCTATTGAGGTCATATCTAAACATAGCATAAATAAAATGTACATTTAGATTGACTTCCAAAGTCCCCATAGTCTATACCAGTATCAACAATGTTAGAAGTCCAAAGTTTGAAGTCTCTTCTGAGATCCATATAATAACTTAACTGCAATCCCTGAATTAAGACAGGGAAACAGCTGGGCAAACTCCAACCTCTGCCATCTCCATGTCTGATGTCAAAACGGTCTTCAGATCTTCAACTCCTTTTTCATCTTTATTGACTGCAACAAACTTCTTTCTCCCGAACTGGTTCCACTTCCTGTTAGCAGCTTTCCTCAGCAGGTAGCAAGTGACTCTGGCATCTTTAGCATCTTTGGGTCTCCAAGGCAGCTTCAACTGAAAGAAATATACCCTGAGAGCTATCTAGATACTTTCTAGAGCTATAAACACAAATTATGTTCCAGCATCCAAGAAGAACAAATATCTCATATTTCTTTTATTCCAAAGTCTTCCAGGTCTGGATTCTGTTACTTAAATCTTTGAGGTTGTCAATCAGGTAGTGTTTATGCCAACCTTAATGTATGTCCCACAATAAAGGCTACCTACTTAAAATGACAGAGTGCCCTATGAGTACATAGTACCTGTGGTAGCTTAAATAAGAATGACCTTTATAGTCTCACAAGTTTGAATAATTGGTCCCCAGTTGGTGGAACTGTTTGGGAAGGATTAGGAAGTGTGGTCTTGTTGGAGGAGGTGGATCACTGTGGTCAGTTTTTGAGGTTTCAAAACATTCTCAGCTCTCTCTCTCCCTCTCTCTCTCTCTCTCTCTCTCTCTCTCTCTCTCTCTCTCTCTCTCTCTCTTCCTCTCTCCCCCTCCATCCCTCTCTTCTGCTTTCTCACTCCCTTCCTCTGAGTTGCAAATAAAGATGTAAGCTCTCAGCTGTTTCTGTTGCTTTGACTTTTCTTTACCATCATTGATGCTAATACTCTGAAACTGTAACCCAAAATTAAATGCTTCCTTTTGTAACATTTTTTGGTTGTGGTATTTTATTATTGCAACATAACATTAACTACAATTAACTAAAATTAGTTTAATATCTTGTTACATAATTATATTGTTCTTTGAAAATAAATTTAATTCCAGTAAGTAATGAGAGGTCATTTTAATTTTAAGAGTTGGCTTTTTCAGTCAGACATGGTGGCACATACTTAATCCCAACACTTGGGAGGTAGAAGCAGGCAGAACTCTGAAGTAAAGTATAAGTATTAAAAAGGAAATGGATAAAATATTGTATTTGTGGTTGTTGTGTTTTGCACAGACAACTAGAAGCCTCAAAGAACTGGAAGGATTGTGTGTTCCTACTACTAAGATAAAATACCCTGACAAAAGCAATCCAAGAGAGCAAGCATTTCTGGTTACAGTCCATCGTAGCAGAGAAGCCACAGTGGCAGGAGTTTGAGGAAGCTAGTCACAGAGAACAATGAATCCATCCACAACTTGATCTCTCCATTCTATATAGCCCAGGGTGTGGTCCCACTTACAATTAAGATGGAATTTCCTATATCAATTAATGTAATGAAGCTAATCCCCCATAGGCACACTCAATCTCCTATATAACTGGATTCTGTCAATGAAACAGTTATCACTAACTACCACATTATTAAAAAAACAATGTCATCATGCAAAATAGATAAATAGCACTTATGAAAGAGATGTTTCCATAGCAGCAGAGATTTGACAATAATAGACATATTTTCATTATTTAATTAGGGAATATAAAGGAAAGTTGCTTTGGCACCCAATGAGTAGAGACTACAAAAGCTGCCAGGATCATAGAATGCACAGGGTAACCTTCTACAAGAAAGAGTTGATCAGCCCACAGTGTTAATTGTAAGCTAATCAGAAATCTTTTCACCAGTAGAGTAACCAGTGAGAAAATATTTGAAAAATCAGATAATAACAACAATTATACCATATACCACATATCTAAAAATGTACAATTATTGATCCTATTCTGAAATCACCATTAAATTTTATAAGATCATTAGAATTTGTAAACTGATGTTAATGTTTCTACTATTTTGTTTTATCATTGTTGTGTGTGTGAGGTATAGGGTTAAGGTATATGCATACAATGAAACAGATATAAAGGTCTAAGGACCTTTCAAGATTTGACACTATTTTTCCACCATGGGTTTGGGAATTAAACTCAGGTTGTCAGGCTTGGGTAGCAAGCTCTGTTAGCAACTCGGCCATTTCACCAGCCTGATGCTGACATTTTTCCTGGAGGGTTATCTGAGAACTAATACTTTCAATTTCATTTAATAGTTAGTAACTTCTCAAAAGGTTACATACAGGATAAAGTAATAACTGAGTGGTAGAGCATATTGTTAGTCTCCAAGAATCTCTGACTCAAGCCTCAGCTCAGAAACAATAGTGTCAGTAAAGGTTAAGTATAAACACACCTTACAATGTGGTATTTAGGGCATTAATTTCTTAGCTAAGAGCCAACTGTCATAATCTTTGATATGTGCAGTTTAACCTATTTGAAGATAACCAAAGCTTTCCATTTCAAAGAATTAAAATTACATGTCCTGCTCACCAGATAATAGCTTTCAAAACAACATTAGTGCTATCACAAAATTGTCATTGTTTAAATTACCCACACATATAGCCAAACATGAAATAAGGACTAGAGGATCAGATACAAAGTTTCTAATGTTATTTTTCTTTTGTTCTGCCCTGACAAGATATTCTGCTAATTTTGATACATGCTTTTATATCAAAACTCACTAATTCTAATCTCCCAGAAGCTTATTAATCTGCATTAATAGCCTTTCTGGGAAGCTGTAAGTTTAATCAATTCTTATTTGATAAAGGTCTCTAATGCTTTCAATGATGGCAGACCTTCTGAGCGGAATACTCTTTCAAAGCCATCAGCATTTTCTGAGTCATGTCAGATGTTGATAAAGTGAAATTCCTCTTCTGCTACAGGACTGTAACTCTCAATTCTTTATCCACAGAAAAGGTTAATAAAACAGGAGGCCCTCAAAATGTTATCAAACTTCTAAAACGAGATAACATTAAAGCCATGTCTGGATACTTTTGTATTCAAATAGTGCCAGCTATTCCTTAATAATCTCAAGGAACTGTAGAAGTTGCCATTTGCTTAGTGTTTAATTGACTATTTACCATAATGAAGGTGACAATTGTGGTTAAGAGGTACTCTACAGTAAAGGCTACATTCCCATTCCCTTTATCTATACATTTTTCTTACCATTTGCTTAACTGTTTATGCCATTTTATTTCATCTTCAAAACAGTGTTATGAAAAAGAGAGCAGAGACGATGGTCCCACCAATGTGGAAATGACCCCAGTGACCTTAAGCAACAGAATTGATATCAAGTACGTTGTTCTCCTAATATACTGTCCTGTGTACAAAACACAGTAATTTGAAAAGAAGATATAGAATATATCAAAGAAGAAAGTTAAACATATGGACAAGAGCTCTTAAGAAATTTCCTTAAAGGAATTTCATCATGATTATTTAATAAGTCAGCTAATATTAATTGACTGTTCTTTATATTAAACATGAATGCTATAGGACAGCTATCAAAATAACGCTTGCTATTTGATTTCTGCTAAGTTTTCTGATTTTTTCCAGTTGTTATTCCATCTGTACTGTGTGTTCCTTTCCAATGTTCAAGGGCCTGATGTGACCAAGGTACTTTCATGGTTACTATATTAAGAGCAGCTAGAGGATAAAGCTCACCTGTGTCTCTTTCTCCAGAGCTTTGTCCACTCTGAATATAGAGAAAAGGAAATCTCTACCTTCATCCACCTAAATTCCTAATTGAGACTTCTACAATATAAAACAGATTAGCAATAATAAAGCAATACAATGACATGATTGTATTCTTACATGACAAAGTAGTAAAGACCTAAAGAAATAGATCAAACTATATTTTCGGCAAAGTCTGTGATGCAGAAGTGGAGTCATAGAGAAATTTGACTGAACAAAATGCTCTGATCTGATCACAATAAGCCGATGGGATCTAGGCAGACCTTTTCAAACACTTCGTATTCCATGTTTTTATATCATCAGAGCTCATGGTATGGAAGAGGCACCTAGTACACGAGGGTCTTTGAAGGTGGGAGGTTCAGAGTGACCTTTCCAACTCTAAATCTATGTGAACTAAAATATTTTAGTTGGTGATTCCTGAATCCTAGCACATAAAATAATTTTCATATTTTAATGTCCTGGCCTTCTGTTGTGAGGCAATACCTCAGTAGACCCCCATTCTTCTATCCTTCCCATGGATTCTCTATACACTTGTGCTTAGAGATCATGGAACTACTTATTTAGCAATCTTAGCATTCTGATCCTCCAACAGCCACATGTACTTGGTTTTACACCTGCAACTCCTTTCTGTATTTGTCCTCCTGCAGAACTCAGTCCCCATTCAAGCCACAGACAAAACACTACTTTCCTACGAAGATATTGTGTGACTTCAACTGCAGGTCAGATCACAGGAGTAAATGTCTTTTTTCCAGACTTGAACATGTTTCAAAGCCTCAGTTGCTGCAGAATGTAAAATTCTAGGCTTCATGTGGCTACACTTAGGATGGGCTATAAAACTGAAGTGTTTGAAAAACAGGAAGAAGGATGTTCTGGTTTGATATTGTTTATATCAGTGATTACAAGGATGCTTCCCTATTCCTGTATTCAACCGGAATTTTTAATCCCCATGGGTGCCCTTCTTTAAGACATAAATTGGGAAATCCGTTCCAGAATGTCAAACAAGAGTGTTCCAATGTTAGATGGAACCATTCTTCGGTGTCATGTAGCTTCCAGGATTCCAAGTCTTCATCGCTCGAATTACACGAGTTCAACATGAAGTTTGGTGGAATGGGACAGGGTAAGGCAGGATCAGAATCCCAGAGAGATGAGACCCACAACACTACTCAGGAACTAGGAACAAGGTCTTGCTTTCTAGACATATTCTAGTATAGTCTAAATTTAAAAAACTAGATTCTTATTTTCATCTCTCTACCATAATATTTAAGTATCTCCATCTATGAACTGACAATCTGAGTTCTGAGAGCATAAACAATGCCAAACTCTGAACCTTTACCTGACGAACCCTTTTTTGTGGCTGACACAGAAGAAAGGATCATAGGATCTGGATATGTCATACTGAGTGCTAACGGTCTAATGACATTTTAGCATGGTGAGTCCTGGGTTACAAAAAGACTTCAGTCGCTTTTTCTGGCAATCACTTACACTTACTTCATTCTCCTTACTTAGAGGTATCTGTTTCTTGTATTCCTGGTGCTTAACCAGAGTTTTTTCCTCTAGAAATTTTGTTCTAGTCATGCCTTATTTCCTGGCACCATTTTAAATAGCTCTGGATAATATCTGAATTTTCCAAAGGTGGTGGATAGGCATTTGTGTCTTCTTTGTCCTCTTACCAGACCATGTGTGTTCGATGCCCTTTATTTTTTTTCCTCACATAATTGCTTCTAGTTTTTCAGCTGTTTCTGCAGCTCATCTCTAAGCACTTATCCCCAAGGGTTATTTTGAAATTTGCAGTAATGAGGAACTCTGAAATTAACCCAAATTAACAAATCCTGTGCCACAGGTCTCAGACTCCTTTAACAACTATTAAAACATTTAATCCACTCAATGACTCCAAGAGGGTGAGCCTAGTACAGTTTTGCTGATGAGCAAACTGGAAAGTGGAAAGATTAAGTAATTTTGCTAAATGTGTTCGTGTAAATGGAGGCGCGAGGATTAGAAGAAGGCAAGTGTTTCAGCTGTAAAGCTTCTCTCTTAACCACTCTACTATACCACTGTGACAAATGGCCACATGGACAAAATAGAAACTGTTATTTCCACTTTCCGTGATATTAGTGTATTTGTGAAAAACAAAACTTAAAACAGGGTCTGGAGTGAATATTATGTTTTCTTGTATTCTGACCATACAACCTGTATATATTCTATCTTTTACTACTGAATTCCCAAACCCAAATACTAATCCAGCAGTCTGTTATTCTCTCATTGTTACTTTAAATTCTTAGAAATACTTTTGACCCCAGAATCTGTTTTTTATAATACAAACATTCAAAAGGATGGTTATGAATTATCCTTTCCTAATCATCTATCACCTGCTGTCACAAAAGCATAAAAGTTAGGTGACAGCACAAATTGGAATTGATGTATCACATGCTTAGATTTTTCTTTATTTTTCCATACTTATGATTTATCAGTCCACATCAAGCATCTTCTTCATTACCAAAGAATATAATTCTATAGTATACTATATTACTATGAATGTCTCATCAACATGGATGCTTAAACATAACCTGAACAAAGAAGACACCAATAGACACGTCCTGAGACCTCAATCATAGATAAAAACTATAAGAAACAAAGGACTATTGAGAGTAAGGGAGAGGGCTGGAGAGATGGCTCAGCCGTTAAAGGCTAGGCTCACAACCAAAAATGTAAGAGAGTAAGGGAGAGTGGAATAGTCTTCCCCAGGAGAAATTGGTTATATATTAACAAATGGACAGCCTTGAGAACATATACATACAAATAATATTATATGGACCTAATGGTATATAATTGCATATTTGGGGGAAAATATATATGTAGTATGTTTAGGAATACATATTTCTTTCATAAATTCAATCTTTCTTTGTTGTCACTGGAATACACATAAAGAATGTAAGAGAGAACTAACTCCACAAGACTCTCCCTTGACCTCTACATGTATATTGCAGAATATATATACCTATGGACATACATAATGCACAAAAATAGTCTTAATTAGCTGTCTATTCATTTATTTATATAGCAAATTTTTACCATATCTATAATATTGTGAGCATTAAAATAAGTGTGTTAAATTTAAGGGTGATGGGAAGCAAATTCAAAACTAAATCTAATAACTTTTTACCCAGGAGTGAAATGCTCAAACTATAAGAAGACCAGAAAATAAATGATTTTGATAGAATCCCTGTAGACATGGCATATTCCCATGAAGATGACACATAAAAAGATATTATTTTATATTAAACAAAATTCCACAGCCAACCATTGAACTGAGAATGGGGTCCCCATTGGAGGAATTAGAGAAAGGATTGAAGGAGCTGAAAGGGTTTGCAACCTCATAAGAACAACAACACCAACCAACCAGAGTTCCCAGGGACTAAACCACCATCCAAAGAGTACACATGGACAGACCCATGGCTCCAGCTGCATATGTAGCAGAGGATGACATTTTGGGCACCGATGGGAGGAGAAGCCAAGGCTGGACTCCCCCCCCCCCCAGTGTAGGGGAATGTCGGGGAGGAATGTGGGAAGGGGTGGATGAATGAGTGGGCCAACACCCTCATAGAAGAAGGAGGATGGGGGATGGGACAGGGGGTTTATGGACAGGAACTGGGAAGGGGGATAACATTTGAGAGGTAAATAAAAAATATCCAATAAAAAAGAGAAAATATATGATTTTGATAGAATCCCTATAGACATGGCATATTCCTGTGAAAATGGCACATAAAAAGATATTATTTTTATGTTAAACAAAAACTTAGCAAACATACATATAGTTAATAATTAGAGCAGTATAAAGTACAAGTAGCAGTTAATTAATTATGCCCTGCAAAGTTAACAATGAAAATTTCTCATGAAAAGTACTTTGATATATATGTATATATTAAACATATATATTAAACATATATATAAATATATATAAAACATATGTAACTGTAGAAGGGCAAGAAACATTGTTAATTTTAAAATTATGTTAGGTCCAATTTTGTTGCTACTTTGGCCTCTACAATAAATTTGAACCTGACCTCGATAAGCCTTCCACTAGGTATCAAGAAAGAATTTAGTTATCGTCATCATTGTCATTGTCGTTGTCGTCATCATCATCATCATCATCAACAACATCATTATCATCATCATCGTCATCATCGTCAACACCACCACCACCACCACCACCACCACCACCACCACCACCACCACCACCACCACCACCAGCAGCCTGGAAAGAATTATCTTACTCTTAATGTGACATTCTCTTTCAAGTAAACTCATTCTTTAAACTCTAATTTTTCAATAATTTCTCCAGTCACAGTCCACAAATATTACACAAAACAAAAAACAATCTGCGTATTAAAATATGGAAGCACCCCTGTCACCCCTATCCTAGCCTTCCCTGGGCATGGTGTCGAATGCTGTCCTGGTCAGAACTTTGATCAGCTGGCTACCATTCTGAAGTCCTAGCGGTCTGAACCCTATTTCCTCTCGAACTAGCTATTTGTCTCCTGCCATGACAAAATATCATGACAAAGGCAACTTATGAAAGAGTTTATTTGTACTTATGGTTGTCGAAGGATAAAAGTCTGTCATGACAGGAAAGCATGGTAGCAAAGCGCAAGCATGGTGGCAAGGGACAGGCATGGCAGCAAGGGACAGGCATGGTGGCAAGGCACGGGCATGGCGGCAAAAATTAGATGCTGAAAGTTCACATCCTTTACTGAAAGCATGAAGCAAAATCAACCAATTGAAGTAGGTGAGACATTTCACTCTTTTTTTTTCTTCTTCTTCTTTTTTTCGGAGCTGGGGACCGAACCCAGGGCCTTGCGCTTGCTAGTCAAGCGCTCTACCACTGAGCTAAATCCCCAACCCCGAGACATTTCACTCTTAAAGCCTGCCCCAGTGATGGATTCCCCCCAGCAAGGCTGTCTCGCCTAAACTTGCCCCAAACACACCATCAATTAGGAACCAAATATCTGAGAGTATTAGGGAACATTTCTTTCTGATGAAACCGCCACACCTCTCTCCTCAATCTCCCTGCCTGTTTCCACACAATTTCTATTGTTTGTCAACTTCTGGCTTTAACTGATGACTGCATCCAAGTAGCACAATTGGTGGTGAAGTCCGGGTGCCTTTCAGGATTGCCCGGAGGAAATTCCTGCTATCTTGTCTTAGCCCATTTGCACATGTCAAGAGGGTCGAATTTCGTGATCAACCAGAATGAAAACTACAGAGCAGAATGAAGTCTTTTTAAAGAGACCAAAAATTACGTCACTTCCTCTGCATCCGCAACACACAGCCCTGTTCCACTTTGCTTCTAAAACATCATGACTTCTAAAACATTTGGTGTGCCGGAATCCATTTAACTTTCAATTCTCGTTGTATGCTTATTGCCTTTGTGTAAGACATCTTCGGTTCCTACACAAAGTTTTGTATTTAATATAGAAAAAAATGTTTTAATCTTTTCTCAGTGAAACAGCAAGCAAGCTGCACTTAAATGCTAACTTCGTTCTCTCCGTCGTTATTTATCTATGCCGTGGCATGTAACTTTAAGAGGAAGAGAACTAAGAGAAACACACGGAGGAGACAGCACCGCCTTTATAACCTCACAGGGCTGGCCCTTTCCCTCATCCCCTTTTCCAAATAGAGACAACATAAAGCCGCAGGCTGGCAAGTTGATCACAGTCAGGGAGGGAATGAGCTCAGCTGTGTATAGAGAAACTCGGTTGTTTTTCTTTGATTCATCCGATAGCATCACACTGGGTCGGTCTCTTGTTTATGCTGTCTTTATTGTTTCTGGTCTTAGAACAATAAACATCTCTAAGTGGTTTCAATTACTGCGGCAAAGCTGTGCAAATGAACTTTGGCTTTGTTTCCTATTGAGTCGAGGGTTTTTATGATTTTATAAACGGGGATGATGCTTAGGACTCTTGCCAAACCTGTTCTATAAACAATGAGGAGTCACATTTACCAGTTTTAGGCCTAATCACCCAACTATATTTCCCTTGATATGGATAAAATATTTTTAGCCTTGTTTCATTGAGATGAATGAGAGTGATCAAATCGTCTGCGGATTCAGCAATAATCTGCCTAAACAAAGAGAAGGGACATTTCTTCTCCTCCTGTATCCGTGTGCTGATGCCTTATTTTTCCTTGTACATTTTTCTTTAATTGCAAGAAAACATTGCCTGGTTGTCATGTAATTTTAACAAATTCAGCCCACAATCACATGAGAGAGGATAAATTATACTATACTATGGTAACAGACACCCCTACTCCAGATCTTACAGCTTTCTCAGGATAAGCATCTGTTTTGAAAGTACATAGTCAGGATAAGCATGTGGGCAGAGGGGATCTATTCTAGAGACTATTGCATTAGCAACGGAGGCCTCCAGAACTGAAATCCAAGGCACTGATCCAGGAGAGATTTAAAATCTTTCACCTTCCATTTGGCTTGAGACTGCCTTAGTAGGGCTCTTACTTATAAAACTTAGAGGCCCAATCTTATAGAATATATGCGTACAGAAGCCTTCAGTCATTAGAAGAGTTGTGTCACTGAAATAAGAAACTATATAGGTGAATTAAATAGCATGTTTATTTCCTATAGTTTTGAAGGCTCTAAGTATGACTAGAATGTTAGCAGTTTTTGTTTCTTCTGAGGCTTTTGGTCTTAGCTTAGAAAGGAACAAATTTTTTTATGGCTCGACTGTGTCTCATCTCTGTGCACAAGAGTACCCAGCATTTCTTCCTCTTAAAGGAGATCAGCCCCATTGGACTAGGGTTATCATTATGACCTTGCACAGCCTCAATTATCTCTTCTCTGGCAATACTACGAAATGTGGCTTTATTCCAAAGCTCTGTAGATTGGACCTCACATTATAAATGTTGTGGGGAGCACCATTCAGACTGTAGCGGTGAGTGAACCATCACAGCCCTGGCAGGGTGTTTAGGCACTTCTGATTTACAGGCTGAACTATTGTATAAGCAAAAGTTAAACAGTCCAATATTGAGAAGATTCCCTGTGGATTCAAAACGTCTTGGGCATGAGAAAAATCTCCTAACCAGACTTAATTGAAAACATTGACTGGTATGCTCAGAACAATGCCTGTATGGTTTGAACTAGCTGCCTTAAGTTTTCACAGAGCATACTCTCTCAGTGATCATTAACCCTTTTCAAAAGAGAATGCCCCAATTAAAAGATACTAGGAGGGGTTGGGGATTTAGTTCAGTGGTAGAGTGCTTGCCTAGCAAGTGCAAGGCTCTGGGTTCGGTCCCCAGCTCCAGAAAAAAAGAAAAGGAAAAAAAAAGATACTAGGAACTTCTATCAATATTTACTGGCTTTAAGAGAAACATCACTTAGTCATTTGACTTGTTTTTTACCCTCCTAATTCAACAGAGTTGGGAAAACCTGCTATTACACGTGTATATGTGCTAAATATTCTCAAAATATGTTTCTCTGGGATGAACGTGTGCTGCATTTATCATTTTTCTCTCAGCTAACCTTGCCAAACTATTTTTTATGTTCGTGATAATGATAGTAAGAATGGCCTTTCACCTTTAACAGAGTATAATGTTTGAAAGTGTGTTGGAAATGAGCAAGCAAATAGAACGCAATGAAAGTCAACCTCAAAAGATGAAGATCTCCAAGACACAGCTGCGGAGTCTCACGAGGGATTGGCAAGTTGACTCGCCATCAACAGAGAACGGTTGATATTTTTATAAGATTTGCTTATTCTCTGCCACAGACATATTAACAAATTCAATAACTCAATTCGGATTTCTTTCACTGGGTCCTTTATTAAATCACAGATCTTTACTTCAAATGAGAGAAATTTAGTAGCCTCAGACAGGGGTTAGTGCTGATCGCATGAGCACTAATCAATTCAAAACACATGGCATATGTTCCAGGACTGCACCTTCAAAGAAAATGTTCTTAAGTATGCCAGTGTTTCTGCTGGCCAAACAGTGCCATTGGGAAGGGCATTAAATGCTATTTATGAGACAATAAATGAGGCAGAACAAGTCGAGTAAAATTCAAGATTAGAAGACCTCTCAGTTTATTGAACTGAGACCGTGCAAGGTTACACCTATAAGGTTTGGGTACCCCAGTGATGATTCTGGAACGGGCACAAAGACGAAAAAGAACACAACAAGAGCCCAGGTATACCTATGGAGAACTATCAATTATTAAAATATTACTTTTATTTCCATAATTCTTATAATTTTGTGTGTGTTTAATAACAATTTTTTTAGTCAGAATTATCCAGAGAAGTGGAATCAGTAGGGTGTGCTTACATAAACGTCTCATAAGAACTCACCTCTTTCAGTTAGAGCCCAGAGTCCCACTATCTACCATCTAGAGCTGAAAATGCAAATAAAACAGTTAATTCAAATTTAAGTGAAAGAGAAAAAAAAAAAACATGTTTCATCTTAAAATCCTCCCGTGCAACGTTTGTCCTATGTAACAAGGGAAGAATGCACTGGATTGATTTTATGAGGTTAGCAGTTAACTATTGTAAAACTTCAGCAACTTCACAAGGTTGATACAGCATTACGGGGCAAAAACTTTATTTCTTATTATTTTCCTCCTCCTGGTCTCTAACCTTCTCTTCATCCTTGGTAATGTTTTCTACTTATTCAAATTTATTTCTAATATACATTTCATCTATTTATCGCTCAATCAGATCCCAACACAAATTGATCCTTTAATAACTGTAAATTGTTAAGTTTTGATATTTAATTAGGTTCATGCTCCCATGTTACACTTTGCGAACTAGTTTTGTTTTTTCATTCCAGGCAAGCTCCTTTGAACTCATCAGCTGAAGCAGTAAACAGTGAGAACCAGACCTGCTTCGCAGGAGAGTTCAAGAATTACTAAATAAACTATCCTTCAGTCTACCACAGAAAGTCAATTTAAAAATAATAGTTGGGGCTAGTGATGCAGATCAATGTCAAGAATTGGCCTAATGTGCGTGAAACCCTAGATTTATTCTTTGGCATGGTAAAAATTAAAATCTTAAAATAATGAAAATCTTGAGAAAATAAAGCTTTACCATAACCCTATAGCCTCGTTGCTAAAGTATCCCACACACACTCGAGGGTGTGCAAATATCTGTAAATTAGGACAGAATGTCCTAAACACAGCTAAGGAGAAAGATGCTCAGACAGGAAAGGTGAAACAAGAAGGATGGGGTGTGGGCTGGGAGAACAGAAAGCCGCATGCGTTCACAAGCTGCTTTTTCCCCAAGTATCGTGTGCTCTCATTGGACAGGTTCACTTCTTTTGACCAATAGTGACCCAGAATGAAAATCAGCAAACATGCTAACTCGACATGTATTGCTAAGCAGAGGAAAAACAGATGGTGTGGACAAATTTTGGTGAGAAGTATCAGATGACACAATGAGTCAAGGTGAATAAAGTCTATGAGCGAACAGCAGCAATAGAAGTCATTTCTTAGCTAAGCATGGTTTAGATTTTGTTCCTGTTTACATGATGCCCCTGAGTAGAGAATTCTGGGGCACCTGTGGTGCGAGATGATCCAACAAAAACCTAGACTAAAAGCAAGCACACTGATATTACGACTAAGAGGGAAAGCTCACGACTGAGGAACCCTCAGTCTCCATTTGGATCAGAATTTGTCTCCAATACAGAAAGGAGTCAATGGTATTCTCAGAATCATAATGGTCAGGAAGCCTGTAACCATTTCTCCGTCATGTTACCCTTCCCTGTAAGCTAGACAAAACCAAAAGAAAGGATGAAAAGGCAAAACAAAGAAATCACAAATTATTTCTCCTTCCAGGGTCTCCTTACTAACCAGTCAGCTAGAAACAGCCTATCAATAGCATGTGTGCATATCACAGTGTTATAAAAGTTTTATGTTGTTGTGAGGAAGGCTCACATTCGTTGCGATGAACAAAACACATAACCCTTCATGAGCATCAAGATACAAATTCTCTAACTTTGGTGATTTTACGGAAAGGTGATTTTGGTAACTTTACGGAAGGATTAAGTGGTGATGAATTGGGATTAATAGGGGGCATAGCATGAAATAAAAATGACTTCTAAAATCCATACTAATGTTTTAAAACTTTTTTATATGTAAGATTATATTAAGTAGAAAGACTATAATAACTCAAAGAAAAACAGAAAATAACTTTTTTTTCTATTTTAGCACTGTTCACAGAATATTCTTCCTGGTTTTGGAACAAGGCGGCCTCATGGTTTCATTTTAGACAGGCTTTACAAATTACATCGGGGCCCTGCACCTACCAGCTGAGTGGTTTGAACAGGAGATAATTGGTCTGGAATTAGGTTGCATTAAAATCAAAACCGTAGAGGAGTTCTATTGCATTCTTCCTGTCCTTTCCTGAAGACACCTTAGTTCTAAATGTCTGCTTTGACTCCGCAAGTCTCAAAGCTTTCTTTGTTCTGCCAGGACTGAAAACTAAATAGTTTACCCTTTCCCTACATATGAACTCCTAGGGCTCTATCCCTCCTGTTAACTGGATGCTGTAACCCTCCATCCCAGGTTACCAAGCTGTAAATTATCCTTTCTCATATTAAAAAGAGAAGCAGGTATGTGCAGCATACTGAACCCTCTATAAAAGCCCTTGAATAAATCTTTTGTGGCCCTAACTATGGATAATGTGTTAAAACTGGCTCCAACAGATTTCCCCCAATGAAAATATGATAGCACAATCGCTTTACCAGGAGTGCTAAAATCAACACTGTTTTGATAGGAATTGTAAACTCCCAAAAGCTGGGCCCAGGTGTAAGCTTGCCGTGCCTTAGCGTGGCTGTTTCTAAATGCCGGCAGTCAAGAAGATGTATAGATTTACTTCTCAAAGGAAAACCTGCCACTTTCTATTTCAAACCAGACGAGGTTCTCCTAGACCGAAGTAAATACTCAAAGGTGCACCCAAGGCCAGCAGGCACACTGTATCAGGGGTACCAGCACCTTCAACGTCTTTCTCTCCTACATCTCCCCTCCAGCTTTACCAACCCTGTGCAGTAAACGCTTAAAGAAACCATTCGTGAGGACTAAAAAGAAAGAACACACTAAATAACAAACCCCTCCCATCACCTTACAGAGTGACCTGCTTGCTATAAGACAAAGGCAGTCAAAGCAAAGAGAACTGAATTTTTTTTCTAAGTTTCTTCTTTCGACAATTATTTTTATGAGATTTCCACTGATAAACCAATAAAAATTATATATACATTTTATGCTACTCTCTTACTAATTGGAGACACCATGTCTTCAAAATTAGAGCCCATACAGAGAATCTTTATATAGATGTATTATGATGTTGGGACTTAAAAAAAAAAGGCTCAGTGGTTAAGAACTCTTCTACAAGGCCTGGGTTCTGTTCCCAGCACCCACCTGGGCAGCATACAACAGACAATAACTCAAGCTCCAGGGGATCTAACAGCCTCTGTGGATCCCCCTTATGGGCACTACACATATCTGACATGTGTGCATGCATGCACACAGAAATACACATAAATGAAAATAAATCTCTTTTCAAATCTTATTTCATGAGGCCCAAAGTATGTCAGTAGTTATCCCAGAGCGGCAAGGACAGTGGATTATGGAGATGTCACCAAAGTAATAAGATATAATTAGAGACGAATTACAAGTTTTGGTAATCTGTTGCACAGAAGAGTGAAAATAGGTAACAATAATACATTCCATATTTCCAAGTGTGTAAAAGAGATTGTTTTAGCCGCACAGTAGAGAAATGATAAATGTTTGAGGTGATAAATAGGTAGTCTCCATGATTTTCCATACATGTACTTATATAAATGGTTTTTTCCTATAGGATGATAATTTTTATATATTTATATAAACTTTGGTCACTTATTATTAGGAACATTTCCCTATGACATTAAATGTTCTTTCATAATAACCCTTGAACAGGTAAGTAAAGATGATCATTATGAAGTACTTTTTTTAATCAATAAAGGGACTTTCTTACATAAGGTTCCTCTTGCGTAGAGAGAAAATAGAGCTCCATATTTTCTTTTTTTTTTTTTTTATTACCTTGAGTATTTCTTATATACATTTCGAGTGTTATTCCCTTTCCCGGTTTCCGGGCAAACATCCTCCTCCCCCCTCCCCTTCCTTACGGGTGTTCCCCTCCCAACCCTCCCCCCATTGCCGCCCTCCCCCCAACAGTCTAGTTCACTGGGGGTTCAGTCTTAGCAGGACCCAGGGCTTCCCCTTCCACTGGTGCTCTTACTAGGATATTCATTGCTATCTATGAGGTCAGAGTCCAGGGTCAGTCCATGTATAGTCTTTAGGTAGTGGCTTAGTCCTTGGAAGCTCTGGTTGCTTGGCATTGTTGTACATATGGGGTCTCGAGCCCCTTCAAGCTCTTCCAGTTCTTTCTCTGATTCCTTCAACGGGGGTCCTATTCTCAGTTCAGTGGTTTGCTGCTGGCATTCGCCTCTGTATTTGCTGTATTCTGGCTGTGTCTCTCAGGATCGATCTACATCCGGCTCCTGTCGGTCTGCACTTCTTTGCTTCATCCATCCTGTCTAATTGGATGGCTGTATATGCATGGGCCACATGTGGGGCAGGCTCTGAATGGTGTTCCTTCTGTGTCTGTTTTAATCTTTGCCTCTCTATTCCCTGCCAAGGGTATTCTTGTTCCCTTTTAAAGAAGGAGTGAAGCATTCACATTTTGATCATCCGTCTTGAGTTTCATTTGTTCTAGGCATCTAGGGTAATTCAAGCATTTGGGCTAATAGCCACTTATCAATGAGTGCATACCTGTGTGTGTTTTTCTGTGATTGGGTTACCTCACTCAGGATGATATTTTCCAGTTCCGACCATTTGCCTACGAATTTCATAAAGTCATTGTTTTTGATAGCTGAGCAATATTCCATTGTGTAGATGTAGCACATTTTCTGTATCCATTCCTCTGTTGAAGGGCATCTGGGTTCTTTCCAGCTTCTGGCTATTATAAATAAGGCTGCGGTGAACATAGTGGAGCACGTGTCTTTTTTATCTGTTGGGGCATCTTTTGGGTATATGCCCAAGAGAGGTATAGCTGGATCCTCAGGCAGTTCAATGTCCAATTTTCTGAGGATCCTCCAGACTGATTTCCAGAACGGTTGTACCAGTCTGCAACCCCACCAACAATGGAGGAGTGTTCCTCTTTCTCCACATCCTCGCCAGCATTTGCTGTCACCTGAGTTTTTGATCTTAGCCATTCTCACTGGTGTGAGGTGAAATCTCAGGGTTGTTTTGATTTGCATTTCCCCTGATGACTAAAGATGTTGAACATTTCTTTAGGTGTTTCTCAGCCATTCGGCATTCCTCAGCTGTGAATTCTTTGTTTAGCTCTGAACCCCATTTTTTTAATAGGGTTATTTGTCTCCTTGTGGTCTAACTTTTTGAGTTCTTTGTATATTTTGGATATAAGGCCTCTATCTGTTGTAGGATTGGTAAAGATCTTTTCCCAATCTGTTGGTTGCCATTTTGTCCTAACCACAGTGTCCTTTGCCTTACAGAAGCTTTGCAGTTTTATGAGATCCCATTTGTCGATTCTTGATCTTAGAGCATAAGCCATTGGTGTTTTGTTCAGGAAATTTTTTCCAGTGCCCATGTGTTCCAGATGCTTCCCTAGTTTTTCTTCTATTAGTTTGAGTGTATCTGGTTTGATGTGGAGGTCCTTGATCCACTTGGACTTAAGCTTTGTACAGGGTGATAAGCATGGATCGATCTGCATTCTTCTACATGTTGACCTCCAGTTGAACCAGCACCATTTACTGAAAATGCTATCTTTTTTCCATTTGATGGTTTTGGCTCCTTTGTCAAAAATCAAGTGCCCATAGGTGTGTGGATTCATTTCTGGGTCTTCAATTCTGTTCCATTGGTCTATCTGTCTGTCTCTGTACCAATACCATGCAGTTTTTATCACTATTGCTCTGTAATACTGCTTGAGTTCAGGGATAGTGATTCCCCCTGAAGTCCTTTTATTGTTGAGGATAGTTTTAGCTATCCTGGGTTTTTTGTTATTCCAGATGAATTTGCAAATTGTTCTGTCTAACTCTTTGAAGAATTGGATTGGTATTTTGATGGGGATTGCATTGAATCTGTAGATCGCTTTTGGTAAAATGGCCATTTTTACTATATTAATCCTGCCAATCCATGAGCATGGGAGATCTTTCCATCTTCTGAGGTCTTCTTCAATTTCTTTCTTCAGAGTCTTGAAGTTCTTGTTGTACAAATCTTTTACTTGCTTGGTTAAAGTCACACGAGGTACTTTATATTATTTGGGTCTATTATGAAGGTGTCGTTTCCCTCATTTCTTTTCTCGGCTTGTTTCTCTTTTGTGTAGAGGAAGGCTACTGATTTATTTGAGTTAATTTTATACCCAGCCACTTTGCTGAAGTTGTTTATCAGCTTTAGTAGTTCTCTGGTGGAACTTTTGGGATCACTTAAATATACTATCATATCATCTGCAAATAGTGATATTTTGACTTCTTCTTTTCGATCTGTATCCCTTGACCTCCTTTTTGTTGTCTGATTGCTCTGGCTAGAACTTCCAAGAACTATATTGAATAAAGTAGGGAGAGAGTGGGCAGCCTTGTCTAGTCCCTGATTTTAGTGATATTGCTTCAAGTTTCTCTCCATTTAGTTTAATGTTAGCAACTGGTTTGCTGTATATGGCTTTTACTATGTTCAGGTATGGGCCTTGAATTCCTATTCTTTCCAGGACTTTTATCATGAAGGGGTGTTGAATTTTGTCAAATGATTTCTCAGCATCTAATGAAATGATCATGTGGTTTTGTTCTTTCAGTTTGTTTATATAATGGATCACGTTGATGGTTTTTCAGATATTAAACCATCCCTGCATGCCTGGGATGAAGCCTACTTGATCATGGTGGATGATTGTTTTGATGTGCTCTTGGATTCGGTTTGCCAAAATTTTATTGAGTATTTTTGCGTCGATATTCATAAGGGAAATTGGTCTGAAGTTCTCTTTCTTTGTTGGGTCTTTGTGTGGTTTAGGTATAAGAGTAATTGTGGCTTCATAGAAAGAATTCAGTAGTGCTCCATCTGTTTCAATTTTGTGGAATAGTTTGGATAATATTGGTATGAGGTCTTCTATGAAGGTCTGATAGAATTCTGCACTAAACCCATCTGGACCTGGGCTCTTTTTGGTTGGGAGACCTTTAATGACTGCTTCTATTTCCTTAGGAGTTATGGGGTTGTTTAACTGGTTTATCTGTTCCTGATTTAACTTCGGTACCTGGTATCTGTCTAGGAAATTGTCCATTTCCTGCAGATTTTCAAGTTTTGTTGAATATAGGCTTTTATAGTAAGATCTGATGATTTTTTGAATTTCCTCTGAATCTATAGTTATGTCTCCCTTTTCATTTCTGATTTTGTTAATTTGGACACACTCTCTGTGTCCTCTCGTTAGTCTGGCTAAGGGTTTATCTATCTTGTTGATTTTCTCAAAGAACCAACTTTTGGTTCTGTTGATTCTTTCTATGGTCCTTTTTGTTTCTACTTGGTTGATTTCAGCTCTGAGTTTGATTATTTCCTGCCTTCTACTCCTCCTGGGTGTATGTATTTGCTTCTTTTTGTTCTAGAGATTTTAGGTGTGCTGTCAAGCTGCTGACATATAGAGCTCCACATTTTCAAATATCACCTTAGCTTTCTTTTGTTAAGTTCCAGGATGGAGAATTATCAGATGAAAGGTTGGGGAGGTTTTAATCTTTTGACTACTTATTATATTTGCATAGATAAATCATGCTACTATTCACATTTTTCTGTGTCATCTTATGAGGAAAATTATTCATCTTACCACTGCGGTTCACTGTGCTGTTTTTAGAAAGAGTATGTATTGTTCTCCTACTAACCAGAAACCATTTGGCTTAGCTGTGGTGAGAATTTTGGTTTCTTTAAAAAAAAAATCAGCAATGTTATGAGAACGTGTTTTCATTTTAAACCCAGGTGTAGGGTATGGTGCTGCTTCAGAATGTTTACTGCATCTGACTATGACTTGCCTCGTGCTCTAACAGGGGTGTGATTTTGCCAGCCGCAGTTAGTTTCTGCAAGAGCATGTGATGTTGGGAATTCTGGGAACTTTTCAAGGGATGTATAAATGCTAGGACCCCAATAGAAGGGACTGGTTGGTTGTTTGATGGCTGTTTGTAGATAGTTGGGATTTGGCAAGTTGTTGAGTACAAAGAGAAGAAAAGCAGTTAGATATCCTGACAGCAAAAATCAAACTAGCCCCAATGAGCTCAATGCCCCTAATCAATAGGAAATGATGTATTGATAATAATACCCCTTCCCCTTCTATCCATTTCCCTCTCCTACCTATTGTTGGGTGTTTAAAGGCTGGAAGAAGAGAGGAGAAGGATGCAAGATAAAGGACCCACTTAGTAGCCAAAAGTCCACCAACATCAGACTGTTTGACTTAGCCAATCATATACAGTAAAGCCAGACTTAACCCACATCCCAGTCAGACCTCTGGGAACCGCTTTGGTTTCGCCATGGTTCTTTTGTCCATTTTCTTCCTATATTCTAACTGCATGTCCAGGCTGATGGGCGTTCCATCAGTGAAGATACCAGAAGACAAAGAGTCAAGCAGCCACCATCCTACTGCTGTCATAGCCACGAGCACATGGGCTCAGCCACGAGCCAAGGGAACAGAAAATAAAAAAACCCAGCATAAAACATGAACATGCTTGGTAAGGTTTGCTGAAGAAGAAAAGATAAAGGAATCATGAGCTCAAGGAGAAGCTGATCTTCATCTGTGCAGGTTGGAGAAATAACTCGGCAGTTTAGAACTCATGTCGCTGTTGCAGAGGACCCACATTTGGTTCCTACCACCCACCATAGATTCAGGCTTCTGGCTTCTGCATATACCCTCATTTGTGTGCAAATACCCACATACCTGCACATATATAATTAAAAGTAAAATAAATATTTTTAAAACATAAACAGAAATACACATACATATACACACAAATACAGAGACATAAGCCACTGAGATCTGAGGAATGCTTGTAACTAACAAACCCTGACAAATTACCCACATGGCTGCATTTTTAGCATTTGTGTTCATGAGATTGTACTATTCACAGCGACTCTAAAAAGATGGGGGGGGCAAGCAAGCAAGCAGGCAGGCTGGAAGACAGACAGACAGACAGGACAAGTCATGGGGGAAGAGCACCACATACTTCCTATGCTCACCCAAACACGCCTTGAGACAAGGAGTGACGAACCTAGGATTTTGAGTGATGGCTAGAAGAGGGCCTGCAGTAAAAGTGGCCACATATGTAGGGTTTTCTTTGATTTGGGCTTCCATGGCTTCCAAAAGAGAAAGTATGTCGCTTCCTTAGCAGCTTTTTAGGATGTAAGAAGAGGTAAAGAGGGAGGTATGAGGTTTTCAAGCTGTCAACAGTCAAATATCACAAAATGAGTCATGCCGTCAGTGTGCATGCTCTTGAAGCATGACTAACATTCCTCCCTTTGGAAGATGAAATCTGTTTCCTCAGCTCTTGCACTTGGGTTGGGCTTGTGAAATATCCTATCCAATATAACATGCCAGGATGGATTTTTAAAATCCCGAACCTAGACGAGATTTCGAGAGTCTTTATTTCCATCCCTTTACCCTCTTAGGGCTACACTGCTACATGTGAAGAAGCCAATTTCTTTCAGTGGATTGTGTGAAGGAAACCCTACCTATGCCAGAAGTCAGCCTAGAGAAACTGACTACAGCTAGTCCAGACACTAAGATAACAGAGCTAGAAACCCAGATAACCAATTACCACAGACATGTGACCAAGATTAACCAAGACTGAATACACTACCCAACTGACTCTGAGAGTCACTGATTTTTGTTAGCACTTACTATAAGTAAGAGTTGAATGGTTCACTGATTAACAGCAATGCCTAGAACCATGTATTCTCCTTAGCAGTATAGTAGTATTATGGCTAGTTTTATGTCAACTCGACGAGCTAGAGATATCTGAAAGGAGAGAACCTCAGCTGAGAATAGGCCTCCATAAGACCTGCCTATAGGGTATTTTCTTAATTACTGATTGATAGGGGAAGGCTCAGATCATTGTGGGTAGGACTACCTCTCAGCTGGTGGTCCTAGGTTCTGGGCCAATTGAGTAAGCCATGAGGAGCAAGCCACTAAGGTACATGGCCTCTGCATCAGCTCCTGCCTCCAAGGTCCTGCCCTGTTTGAGTTCCTGTCCTGACTTCCTTTGATAATGGACTGTGATGTGGAAGTATGAGCTACATAAACCCTTTCCTCCCCAAGTTACTTTGGTTATGGTGTTTCTTCCCAGAAATAATAACACAGACTAAGACAAACAGTATTCACTTCTGCCTAGCTGTCATTTTCTAGGAACTTGTGCATTTCCATGTTTTATTGGTCCTTTTATTATTAACGTAATTGATCACCGATGAGACAGATGTAGAATATCTGAATGCATTTTCTTTGTTTCAAGCATTACCTAAGGAACTACATTAATTTTACAAAATTAAGAGGAGACAAAATGATTTTAGTTTGATGAGTTTGATGTCTCATCAAACATTTAAATTCGTACTACCGATACCCACTGTGTATCCATTCCCATAAGTGCCATTCGCTGATTTCCTTGAAGAGCCCGCTACTATAGGTGCTAAACCACAGACTGCTGTTCAAGATTTAATATTGGGTAAAAATGTTTGTGTGAGTAAAATTCGGCCCATGGTTAAGCAAAAAGAAAAGAAATGAAAGCAGAGCTTCTCAATTCAGAGCAAAAGAGACAGCAGCAATGTGGGGCCATAAACTCATGATGCATGCAAGGTACTGCAAACTCCCATAACGGTAAAACAGCTGGCGTGACCTAAGACACGGTTATAGTCTGACATTTCTCCAAGTCATTATGTAGGGGAGAACAGATCTTTTAATCTTGGGAGCTCAATGAGAGAATAAAGGTGCAAATAAATGTGTTCAATAGCTCATCGGAAGCTGTTAATTCCTAATATCACATACGAGGGGATGGGGCTCCTTTAATCTCTTTTTGTGGTGCTAGAGATCAAACCTAGGGCTTTTCACATATGTTAGGCACATGTTCTAACACAGAGCTACATCTCCAACTGTGTACAGGTTGCAACTCCGTTAACACCAGAACTGGGGCTAATACAGGTCTGTCCCCAGTTCTGGTACAGTAGGAGATCTTTCAAAGTGTAAGGTGGAGAGTAACTGAGGAAGGCACCTGGCATTACCTCTGCCTTACACATATGCAAAGATGTATGTGCACCTAGACACACACATGCACACACACACACACACACACACACACACACACACACACACACTCATACACCAGAAAGAGACAGAAACGGGGAGGGGAGGGGACTGTCAGGCAGATTTGAATGTGCTTTTTTCTTTTTAATGTTTCTTTGCTTGTATTTATATTTTTACCATATTTTTGCCATATACCTTTTAGTCTTTACTGTACTTTCAGCAGTGTTTTTGCTCAATTGTATTTTTAAACTATATTTTTTTCTAGCTTGGAATACCTAAGAAAAAATTCACAGATCATATGAAGCCCAAGAAGAAAGAAATCCAAAATGTGGACGCTTCATTCCTTCTTAAAAGGAAGAACAAAATACTTAAGGGAGGAAATACAGGGACAAAGAGTGGAGCAGGAACTAAAGAAAAGGTCATCCAGAGACTGCCCCACCTGGGGATCCATCCCATATGCCGCCACCAAACCCAGTCACTATTGCTGATGCCAAGAAGTGCTTGCTGACAGGAGCCTGATATGGTTGTCTCCTGAGAGGCTCTGCTAGAGCCCTACTGATACAGATGAGGATGGTTACAGCCTAACCATTGAACTGAACAAGGGGACTCCAATGGAAGAGTTAGAGAAAAGATTGAAGGAGCCGAATGGGTTTGCAACCCCATAGGGAGAACAACAGTATCAACAAACCAGGCCCCATCAGATCTCCCAGGGACTAAACCACCAACCAATGAGTACACATGGACCCATGACTCCAACCACATATGTAGCAGAGGATGGCATTGTCCAGCATCAATGGGAAGAAAAGTCCTTGGTCCTGTGAAGGCTCATTTTCACAATGTAGGCTGCCTGCAGAACTAGATATAGAACTCCACTTCTCCATCACCATATCTGCCTGTGTGCCTCCATGCTGTCTGCCATGATAAAAATGGATTAAACTTCTAAAACTCTAAGCAAGAACCAATTAAATGATTTTTTAAATGTTTGCTGTTCATCGTAGAATCTCTTCTCAGCAATAAAACACTGAACAACACACCCTTGAAAGCTTAGTTTGAAGATTTCTAACAACTGTGTCATGATAAAAAAAATATTGAATAGTGTGTACGTGCATGCGTGTGTGTGCGTGCATGTGTGTGTGTGTGTGTGTGTGCGCGCGTGCACACGTGTCTTGAGCTAATCCTAAGATTTTGAGTAACTTTTGTCTTTGTTGTTTCTGTTTCTCTAGATGGTATTAATACTCCATTAGATGACAGCCTTACTCTGTTCATCAGGAACTGTCTAATAAACCCTTCTCATCCCAGAAATACGTGAATATTCAGTATTCACGTGAATATTCATAGTGCTGAAGCTTTGATTGGAAAGGGTGCTTATTCGGTTGTGACTTAAATCTCTAAAAAGGAAAAGTGAAGACATTGAGCTTACTATTAACTAGAATAATATAACAATCATTATTAAGGTCTGGAATAAACCACCAGTCTTTATGGTTCCACTAGCTCTCCATCCTGTACCTCCTTTGACATGTATGGCCACTAATACACAAATTCAAACTTACTAATTGCAACAATCCTTGAATTAATTGCATTCATATCGTCATCATAAGAACACCTGCGATTTGGCCTGTGGCTAAGTCACTGACACTCAGAAAGTTCTCAATAAATATTTATTTAACAAATAAAAAATTATATTTTTTCTTAACACACCTACCTAATTTCATTAATGTATATTTTTATTAATGGTAATCTTATCTGTTTTCCTTTTTCTCTTCCTGTACTCTGCATTTCTTCTCTTTTTTCTAATGTTAGTATAATTTTGAGTTTTATCATTTTGCTTTAAAAGTCACATTTTTATTGCAATTTTCACATTTATCTAATGAACTTTACTTAAATGTTTTCCATTCAAGGATTTTTTTTCTAATCTCCTGACTTTTTTTCCTGCATAAGATTCTGTTCATGATGCTCTAACTCTGGTGTTCTTTCTTTGGCTCAGTTAAGTCTGTTGGTGATGATCTGCTTGCCCATGCTTCCTGCGCTGTGTTGGAGCACACACATCTGCTGTTTTGGATATGTCTACCAACTTTATCTCTGACTCTCCTTATAAAGTACCCTATTTTTATTGGATATTTTATGTATTTACATTTCAAATGTTATCCCCTTTCCCAGTTCCCCCCTCACTCATACCCCCTCCCCCTACTTCTATGAGGATGCTTCCCCTTTCACCCACCCACTCCGTCCTCAACACCCTGGCATTCCCCTACACCAGGGAAATGAGCTTTCACAGGACCAAGGGCTTCTCCTCCATACCAATCATTGAGTATCAAGGGAAAAGCAAATTGACCAACATCAAATCCTATGAGATATAGAAATGAACTAAACTATCAACAAATTTGCTTTGTATCAGGAAAGGAAATGGAAATTTACACACCGAATAACTATGTGATGGAACTAAGGTGTTTACGGAGCTGAGGAGATGGAGGAGAGGCTAAGCATGAGCCTTGGAAGAGTGAACCCAGAAACCCACCTGGAGGCCAGGTGGCAGTGGCTGTCCTCTCATAATTCTAGCCGAGAAATGAGAAAACTGGATACCCAGTGCAAACCCAGCAAGAAAGACTAGCCATGTCAGCAATCCTGGGCTTGACTGAGAGCCATCTCTCAATTAATAAGGTAGAAAAGCAATACAGGAAGATTCCCAGTGATCCCAACAGCAACCTCTGGGTTTCACATGTATAAGCACATGGACACACCATCGCCTAACATACAAAAACATACACACACATGACCACACACACACATACAGAGAGGGGGAGAGAGGAAGAGAGAGACAACACACACACACACACACACACACACACACACACACACACACACTCTACACAAAAATAGAAAAAGGAAAAATGGGCCCAGGAGCGGCAGGAGCCCTGCCTGAGACACCGCCAGAACCTGAAGGAAACAGACCGGATAAACAGTTCTCTGCACCCAAATCTCGTGGGAGGGAGAGCTAAACCTTCAGAGAGGCAGACACGCCTGCGAAACCAGAAGAGACTGCTCTCTACACACATTACTGATTTCAGAGGAAAGCACCAGAATCCATCTGGAACCCTGGTGCACGGAGGCTCCCAGAAGGGGCGGCACAGATCTTCCTGGTTGCTGCCGCCGCGGAGAGCCCGTGGGCAGCACCCCGCGAGTGAACTTGAGCCTCGGGACCACAGGTAAGACTAACTTATCTGCTGCAAGTGACTTGCCTGGTGGAATCGGGACAAACAGAGGCAGAATTCCTCTAGGACCAGGCACGTCCTGTGTTTACCGGAAGTCCGACACCCGCGGATCCCGGCCCGCAGCAGCTCTCTGCTCCCAGACCCCATGGGAGACAGACCTTTCCGCCTGGTCAGGTGGGCACTCCTGAGGCTGCAGAGCGGTAGAGACCACCAACACTGCCCACCCCTGCCCACATCCCTGGCCCAAGAGGAAACTGTACAAGGCCTCTGGGTTCCTGTGGGGAGGGCCCAGGAGCGCAGGACCCCTGCCTGAGACACCGCCGAACCTGAAGGAAACAGACCCGGATAAACAGTTCTCTGCACCCAAATCCCATGGGAGGGAGAGCTAAACCTTCAGAGAGGCAGACACGCCTGCGAAACCAGAAGAGACTGCTCTCTGCACACATTACTGATTCCAGAGGAAAGCACCAGAATCCATCTGGAACCCTGGTGCACGGAGGCTCCCGGAAGGGGCGGCGCAGATCTTCCTGGTCACTGCCGCCACGGAGAGCCCGTGGGCAGCACCCCGCGAGCGAACTTGAGCCTCGGGAACACAGGTAAGACCAACTTTTCTGCTGCAAGTGACCTGCCTGGTGAACTCAAGGCACAAGTCCACAGGAACAGCTGAAGACCTGTAGAAAGGAAAAACTACACGCCCGAAAGCAGAACACTCTGTCCCCATAACTGACTAAAAGAGAGGAAAACAGGTCTACAGCACTCCTGACACACAGGCCTATAGGACAGTCTAGCCACTGTCAGAAATAGCAGAACAAAGTAACACTAGAGATAATTTGATGGTGAGAGGCAAGCGCAGGAACCCAAGCAACAGAAACCAAGACTACATGGCACCATCGGAGCCCAATTCTCCCATCAAAACAAACATGGAATATCCAAACACACCAGAAAAGCAAGATCTAGATTTGAAATCATATTTGACCATGATGCTGGAGGACTTCAAGAAAGACGTGAAGAACTCCTTAGAGAACAAGTAGAAGCCTACAGAGAGGAATCGTAAAATGCCTGAAAGAATTCCAGGAAAACATAAATAAACAAGTAGAAGCCCATAGAGAGGAGACACAAAAATCCCTGAAAGAATTCCAGGAAAACACAATCAAACAGTTGAAGGAATTAAAATGGAAATAGAAGCAATCAAGAAAGAACACATGGAAACAACCCTGGATATAGAAAACCAAAAGAAGAGACAAGGAGCTGTAGATGCGAGCTTCACAAACAGAATACAAGAGATGGAAGAGAGAATCTCAGGAGCAGAAGATTCCATAGAAATCATTGACTCAACTGTCAAAGATAATGTAAAGCAGAAAAAGCTACTGGTCCAAAACATACAGAAAATCCAGGACTCAATGAGAAGATCAAACCTAAGGATAATAGGTATAGAAGAGAGTGAAGACTCCCAGCTCAAAGGACCAGTAAATATCTTCAACAAAATCATAGAAGAAAACTTCCCTAACCTAAAAAAAGAGATACCCATAGGCATACAAGAAGACTACAGAACTCTAAATAGATTGGACCAGAAAAAAACACCTCCGTCACATAATAGTCAAAACACCAAACGCACAAAATAAAGAAAGAATATTAAAAGCAGTAAGGAAAAAGGTCAGCAAAGTAACATATAAAGGCAGACCTATCAGAATCACACCAGACTTTTCGCCAGAAACTATGAAGGCCAGAAGATCCTGGACTGATGTCATACAGACCCTAAGAGAACACAAATGCCAGCCCAGGCTACTGTATCCTGCAAAACTCTCAATTAACATAGATGGAGAAACCAAGATATTCCATGACAAAACCAAATTTACACAATATCTTTCTACAAATCCAGCACTACAAAGGATAATAAATGGTAAAGCCCAACATAAAGAGGCAAGCTATACCCAAGAAGAGGCAAGAAACTAATCGTCTTGGCAACAAAACAAAGAGAAGAAAAGCACACAAACATAACACATCCAAATATGAATATAACAGGAAGCAATAATCACTATTCCTTAATATCTCTCAACATCAATGGCCTCAACTCCCCAATAAAAAGACATAGATTAACAAACTAGATACGCAACGAGGACCCTGCATTCTGCTGCCTACAGGAAACACACCTCAGAGACAAAGACAGACACTACCTCAGAGTGAAAGGCTGGAAAACAACTTTCCAGGCAAATGGTCGGAAGAAGCAAGCTGGAGTAGCCATTCTAATATCAAATAAAGTCAATTTTCAACTAAAAGTCATCAAAAAAGATAAGGAAGGACACTTTATATTTATCAAAGGAAAAATCCACCAAGAGGAACTCTCAATCCTAAATATCTATGCCCCAAATACAAGGGCACCTACATACGTAAAAGAAACCTTACTAAAGCTCAAAACACACATTGCACCTCACACAATAATAGTAGGAGACTTCAACACCCCACTCTCATCAATGGACAGATCATGGAAACAGAAATTAAACAGAGACGTAGACAGACTAAGAGAAGTCATGAGCCAAATGGACTTAACGGATATTTATAGAACGTTCTACCCTAATGCAAAAGGATATACCTTCTTCTCAGCTCCTCATGGTACTTTCTCCAAAATTGACCATATAATTGGTCAAAAAACGGGCCTCAACAGGTACAGAAAGATAGAAATAATCCCATGTGTGCTATCGGACCACCACGGCCTAAAGCTGGTCTTCAATAACAATAAGGGAAGAATGCCAACATATACGTGGAAATTGAACAATGCTCTACTCAATGATAACCTGGTCAAGGAAGAAATAAAGAAAGAAATTAAAAACTTTTTAGAATTTAATGAAAATGAAGGTACAACATACCCAAACTTATGGGACACAATGAAAGCTGTGCTAAGAGGAAAACTCATAGCGCTGAGTGCCTGCAGAAAGAAACAGGAAAGAGCATATGTCAGCAGCTTGACAGCACACCTAAAAGCTCTAGAACAAAAAGAAGCAAATACACCCAGGAGGAGTAGAAGGCAGGAAATAATCAAACTCAGAGCTGAAATCAACCAAGTGGAAACAAAAAGGACCATAGAAAGAATCAACAGAACCAAAAGTTGGTTCTTTGAGAAAATCAACAAGATAGATAAACCCTTAGCCAGACTAACGAGAGGACACAGAGAGTGTGTCCAAATTAACAAAATCAGAAATGAAAAGAGAGACATAACTACAGATTCAGAGGAAATTCAAAAAATCATCAGATCTTACTATAAAAGCCTATATTCAACAAAACTTGAAAATCTACAGGAAATGGACAATTTCCTAGACAGATACCAGGTACCGAAGTTAAATCAGGAACAGATAAACCAGTTAAACAACCCCATAACTCCTAAGGAAATAGAAGCAGACATTAAAGGTCTCCCAACCAAAAAGAGCCCAGGTCCAGACGGGTTTAGTGCAGAATTCTATCAGACCTTCATAGAAGACCTCATACCAATATTATCCAAACTATTCCACAAAATTGAAACAGATGGAGCACTACCGAACTCCTTCTATGAAGCCACAATTACTCTTATACCTAAACCACACAAAGACCCAACAAAGAAAGAGAACTTCAGACCAATTTCCCTTATGAACATCGACGCAAAAATACTCAACAAAATTCTGGCAAACCAAATCCAAGAGCACATCAAAACAATCATCCACCATGATCAAGTAGGCTTCATCCCAGGCATGCAGGGATGGTTTAATATATGGAAAACCATCAACGTGATCCATTATATAAACAAACTGAAAGAACAAAACCACATGATCATTTCATTAGATGCTGAGAAAGCATTTGACAAAATTCAACACCCCTTCATGATAAAAGTCCTGGAAAGAATAGGAATCCAAGGCCCATACCTAAACATAGTAAAAGCCATATACAGCAAACCAGTTGCTAACATTAAACTAAATGGAGAGAAACTTGAAGCAATCCCACTAAAATCAGGGACTAGACAAGGCTGCCCACTCTCTCCCTACTTATTCAATATAGTTCTTGAAGTTCTAGCCAGAGCAATCAGACAACAAAAAGGAGGTCAAGGGGATACAGATCGGAAAAGAAGAAGTCAAAATATCACTTTTTGCAGATGATATGATAGTATATTTAAGTGATGCCAAAAGTTCCACCAGAGAACTACTAAAGCTGATAGACAACTTCAGCAAAGTGGCTGGGTATAAAATTAACTCAAATAAATCAGTAGCCTTCCTCTACACAAAAGAGAAACAAGCGAGAAAGAAATGAGGGAAAGCGACACACCCTTCATAATAGACCCAAATAATATAAAGTACCTCGGTGTGACTTTAACCAAGCAAGTAAAAGATTTGTACAACAAGAACTTCAAGACTCTGAAGAAAGAAATTGAAGAAGACCTCAGAAGATGGAAAGATCTCCCATGCTCATGGATTGGCAGGATTAATATAGTAAAAATGGCCATTTTACCAAAAGCGATCTACAGATTCAATGCAATCCCCATCAAAATACCAATCCAATTCTTCAAAGAGTTAGACAGAACAATTTGCAAATTCATCTGGAATAACAAAAACCCAGGATAGCTAAAACTATCCTCAACAATACAAAAAAAGGACTTCAGGGGGAATCACTATCCCTGAACTCAAGCAGTATTACAGAGCAATAGTGATAAAAACTGCATGGTATTGGTACAGAGACAGACAGATAGACCAATGGAATAGAATTGAAGACCCAGAAATGAACCCACACACCTATGGTCACTTGATTTTTGACAAAGGAGCCAAAACCATCCAATGGAAAAAAGATAGCATTTTCAGCAAATGGTGCTGGTTCAACTGGAGGTCAACATGTAGAAGAATGCAGATCGATCCATGCTTATCACCCTGTACAAAGCTTAAGTCCAAGTGGATCAAGGACCTCCACATCAAACCAGACACACTCAAACTAATAGAAGAAAAACTAGGAAGCATCTGGAACACATGGGCACTGGAAAAATTTCCTGAACAAAACACCAATGGCTTATGCTCTAAGATCAAGAATTGACAAATGGGACCTCATAAAACTACAAAGCTTCTGTAAGGCAAAGGACACTGTGGTTAGGACAAAACGGCAACCAACAGATTGGGAAAAGATCTTTACCAATCCTACAACAGATAGAGGGCTTATATCCAAAATATACAAAGAACTGAAGAAGTTAGACAGCAAGGAGACAAATAACCCTATTAAAAATGGGGTTCAGAGCTAAACAGAGAATTCACAGCTGAGGAATGCCGAATGGCTGAGAAACACCTAAAGAAATGTTCAACATCTTTACTCATCAGGGAAATGCAAATCAAAACAACCCTGAGATTTCACCTCACACCAGTGAGAATGGCTAAGATCAAAACTCAAGTGACAGCAAATGCTGGCGAGGATCTGGAGAAAGAGGAACACTCCTCCATTGTTGGTGGGGTTGCAGACTGGTACAACCATTCTGGAAATCAGTCTGGAGGTTCCTCAGAAAATTGGACATTGAACTGCCTGAGGATCCAGCTATACCTCTCTTGGGCATATACCCAAAAGATGCCCCAACATATAAAAAAGACACGTGCTCCACTATGTTCACACTGAGCCTTATTTATAATAGCCAGAAGCTGGAAAGAACCCAGATGCCCTTCAACAGAGGAATGGATACAGAAAATGTGGTACATCTACACAATGGAATATTACTCAGCTATCAAAAACAACGACTTTTATGAAATTCGTAGGCAAATGGTTGGAACTGGAAAATATCATTCTGAGTGAGCTAACCCAATCACAGAAAGACATACATGGTATGCACTCACTGATAAGTGGCTATTAGCCCAAATGCTTGAATTACCCTAGTGGCCTAGAACAAATGAAACTCAAGACGGATGATCAAAATGTGAAGGCTTCACTCCTTCTTTAAAAGGGGAACAAGAATACCCTTGGCAGGGAAGAGAGAGGCAAAGATTAAAACAGAGACTGAAGGAACACCCATTCAGAGCCTGCCCCACATGTGGCCCATACATATAGAGCCACCCAATTAGACAAGATGGATGAAGCAAAGAAGTGCAGACCGACAGGAGCCGGATGTAGATCGCTCCTGAGAGACACAGCCAGAATACAGCAAATACAGAGGCGAATGCCAGCAGCAAACCACTGAACTGAGAATAGGACCCCCGTTGAAGGAATCAGAGAAAGAACTGGAAGAGCTTGAAGGGGCTTGAGACCCCATATGTACAACAATGCCAAGCCACCAGAGCTTCCAGGGACTAAGCCACTACCTAAAGACTATACATGGACTGACCCTGGACTCTGACCTCATAGGTAGCAATGAATATCCTAGTAAGAGCACCAGTGGAAGGGGAAGCCCTGGGTCCTGCTAAGACTGAACCCCCAGTGAACTATACTGTTTGTTGTGAGTTCGTCAATGTGTGGAGGGTGGTGAGTGGAACACCCATAAGTAATGTTAGGGTAAAGGGGTATGTTTTCCCGTAAACCAGGAAAGGGAATAACACTCGAAATGTGTATAAGAAATACTCAAGTTAATAAAAAAAAAAAAAGAAAAAGGAAAAATACGATTAATATTTTATATGCAATAATTACATTGCAGTTGTGTCTTAAGCACGTTCCCTTGAAGTCACTTAATCTTTTGCCATCATTTCAAAATGATTCGTTTGAGAGAAGTGAAAATGACTGCAAACAAAAACAGGTTAACCATGAGAGAGCTCTTCACATGGATGGCAGGAACTCACAGAAGAAAAAGCTTCTTTGATTTTATTAAAATTAACAAAACATTGCACAACTAGCCAAAGGGGACAGATTTGTGAGGATAAAAGTGTTCGTATTACAATCATTCTAAGAGGAAAATGGTTCATCCTGAAAAGCAGAAAATAAAATGGAAGGGCTGCAGCATGCTGTCCAAACTTTACTCAAAAATCCATAAGACATGGGCTTTTAAAAGGTAAATGCAGTAACTTCTCATGAAGCAAAAGCTCTTCTGTAAGATAAACAACCTGAGTTTCTTTACTGCACACTTAGCACAGAGGTGAAATCTAATTCAAAACTCTGTGAAACAATGTTAGAACACATCCTTGGTCGTCTTCTCACTGGGCACCACATGATTCTGTGCTATTTTTACAAGAACATAATTTGCCAAGTAGAAAAATATTTTATGTGCTATAAACGATCCAGGGCTTTTATTAAAGGAGCAATGATTCTTACACTGACCCGTTTTGCTCTCAGGGTATTAATCACAAGCATCGTGTTCGCCTCTTCAAACTCGGACTGTTCCACCGAAGGAAAGCATGCTTTTAGTGAACATCAAAGTTTCTGAGAGTCTGTGATCAGAAGTATACAGTCAGCCATGCTAATACCTGGTTTCAGATCAGCACACAGACCATCAGCTTGCCGAACAAGCTCCTGGCAAACCTGCCGTGAGCTTGTTGGAGTAGCAATCATAATCTCTTGGGTTTGGAAATAAAGGCCCTAAGCAGGTGTAGGAACAGACCTGTTCTTGGCAGGAGCTGGTCTGCTAAGCAGAAGAACCAGTGTCAAAAGGAACAAGCAAGAAGCCATCTGAGAATAAGGTTGTGCTTACCCTGAATGAACATCATAAAAGCCCATAGGAACCGTGGCGTGGGGGCTGCAAACTGAAGGGGAAGTATACCACATTAGCCAAAGCTTCCCGCAGCCTCCGGGCTGGAGTCTAGAAAACAGAATCAAAGTCCATCCATTTACACCTGACCATCCTCCATGCTTAAGCATGCGTGTTCAGGATCACCAGTGAGTTCACAGGAAGGTGCACCACGATGAAGGTGCACCACGATGAAGGTGCACCACGATGAAGATGCACCACGATGAAGGTGCACCACCATGAACGTGCACCACGATGAAGAAGGTGCAACACGATTCAGCACAAAGATGAGCAGAGACTGAAAACAAGCCGAATCCATTACAGAAGCATGTGAAGTTAGCTACTACTTAGGAACCACATTTGGAAAATGAGGGGGGAAAATCTTAACATCCTGCCAGGGACAGTGGGTAAATAAAGAGAAGCATGCTTTCTGAGGTTTAGTTCTTTCCGATCTATTGCTGGACACTCTACTTCTGCAATGAAAACACAGGCATGGCTGGTCTGCCTGTCTTTGCAACTCTTCCTTCTGCTGCTTATGTTGGCTAGATCATGAAAGAGAGGAAATATAGAACTCTCTCTATCTCTCTCTCTCTCTCTCTCTCTCTCTCTCTCTCTCTCTCTCTCTCTCTCTCTCTCTCCCTCTCTCCCTCTTTCTCTCTCTCTCTCTCTCTCTCTCTCTCTCTCTTTCTCACACACACACACACACACACACACACACATGTTCAATGGGAATGTCGAATAAACATATGAATATAAATATGAATATATATTCTTCTTTATTACCTTCCCAACCACAGTTTCCCTTGCTCCCCTTCCCCCAAGTCTCTCCCACCTCATCCCCAATCCACTCCTCCTCTATTTCTCTTCAGAAAAGGGCCAGACTCCTGTGGATACCAACCAACCATAGCATATCAAGTTGCAGTAAGACTAGACACATCCCTCATATGGACTCCTAGGGACTCACAGAGACTAAACCAACAACTAGAGAGACTGCATAGGGCTGACCTAAGACCTCTGTATTTATGTTACGGTTGTGTACTTGTTCTTCTTCTGGAACCCCTAACAGTGAGAGCAGGGTCTGCCTCTGACTCTGTTTTCTGCCTAAGGAACCCTTTCCTCCTACTGGGCTGCCTCGTCCAGTTTTCCTTTAAACACTAATACCCAAGGTCTGGTCTCATCCTCTGGTTCTCAGCAAAGAAGCCGCCATTTCAAGGACCCCCACTGCTCGAAGTGATTTAGCTGTGTCCTGAACATCCCTATTGTGACCAGCCTTAATAATTCCCAGAAATGCCTCATCTACTCCATGAACCAGCACACTGTAAAACTGTTGTTTTCACATTTCCCACAATAAGATCCAGACAGTAAGTCTGGTTTCTGTTATATTTTTAATAGTGGAAATGTGCTTATGATTTTAAGCTAGCAGTGTTAGTCGGAAGGAAGGCTAGATAATACATAGTAGGCAACAGATTCAGAACTGCCTGTCAAAAGGAAACTGCAGAACACTAGTATAGTAAAAGTCCACATAGAAAAATAACCCGTAAAGTGGAGCATATGGTTTTAGCTAATGGGACCTTCCTTATCTGAAAGCATTTCAAATCAATATTTGCAACCAATTATCCTTCAAGTTCAAAGGTCATGGCACGAACACCGCTGAAGAGGATGAAAAGCATAGACATTCTCTTCCAGGGATGTAGTTTTAACATTTCCCCTGGGAAGAGGCTTGTGGGATTTTTAAGCCTTCCTTAATAAAAGGCATAGTTCCTCTTTTCCTCTCTTGGAGAACTACAAGTAATATTTCACGTGATGCAGAGTGTATAGACAATATACAATAACTGCTTATTACTGTACTTACGAACTAGATTGAAGCATAAGGCCCCACTTTACAAGATGTAAATATAGTCTGGAAGAGAGAATCGACAGGTCCCCAATTCAGCCACTCTTGTTCATTTTTCTTCTTTGACCCAAAGTTGGTGCTCTCGGTTGACTTTCTTCAAGGTTGTGCTGAAATTTGGCTTCAAAATCATTTTCTACCCCAAAATTCTCCATGAAACATAGTTTCCTACATCAGCATTTGCTGTATAGATTTTTTTATATTTATATCAACACAGGATACAAAATAGAAACTCACTAAATTGATAGGACATATTTATTTTATGCGTTCTGGGAAACACTACATTTTATTGCCATTTCTACATCAAATACTGAGAAAAGGAGAATGTAAACTACCAGTACTGGGACATACCTCAGTGTAGGACACCCATCTAGCATGTTAAAAGTCCTGGATTCCATCTCAGCACTAATATATATATATATATATATATATATATATATATATATATATATATATAATTGATATATATAATAAAGAAAAGCACACACAAGCAAATAAATATTCTGAATGATAATATAGAAAATTATGGACTAAACATAAAGAAAGTTTTAAAGATTAAAGCAATTCTAAATGCATAAGAAAACATTTTTTTCTAGTGATCAAACACACTTGTATTTTAGGCAATTGTTGAGCAAAGAAGTCATTCTACAGAAGTGCCTTCCTTTCCAAGGTAAGCCCGTTAGGATGATCGGCAGCACGTGACCCTGAGTTTTCAGTGATGTGAGCATAAATTTCACACAATGTTACCATCATCCTAGTTAAGGAATTTGGTTAAATTGGTTTGTTTAACTTTACAGTCTATTTCTTTAAAAAGGGACACAAAAGTATCAACAAAAGTCACATAGATATTTTTCATTCCAAGAGGGTTTTGACAAGAAGATAAGAAAATAGATACCACCTGAATCATGGGCTACAAATAAGGCATAAGACTTAAATCCAAGGAAAAACAGCAGGATTTCCCTTCTGACCCTCCAGTTATCAGAACCAAGAATCAAAGGAGCAATGGACTTATAATTATGTTGACTGTACTTGTGCCACAAAGACTGTATTAAGAAAAACTTCATGATTATAGCTAACATTAAGAAAGTCTTATTTATTTAAGTATGTGGATGAATTGCACACATCGTGTGGATCCACCGAACAGAAGACATTTAAATAAAGGTGAGCACAGCACTTAGCTCTCCCATGTGGACCCCACCCACGTTCACTGTGTGACCTTTAAGCCATTTATCTCATCTGTTCCTTCTCAAGTCGTTCAGATGAGAAAAGCAGGGACATTCATTCCTGGCTGCCTAGCAGGATGGTTATAAACATCAAATGAAACAATGAATATTTATGTACTTCATAAAGTATGAAATGCCTGCCCAAAATGAAGTGCTATTTTTATTGTGTGTGCTGAAGGAGAAAGGAAATTCTGAGGTTTGCAGCTAATTTTCTTTACCATATGAAACACATGTTGTAATAATTAGGCTTTTGTGTGGATTTCTCTTCTTTAGAATTAATAAACGATGGACACTATTGTTCTGAAAATCATTAAACTGAAATTTTTTCCACTGCTCACAACCACAAATATCTGTCCATCAGGCAAAACTGGATGTTGAACTCCAAAATTATGTTGAGAGAAGCCGAGAGCCCTCCATGCTGCATGAGCCCTTAAAGCATTCCGCCATTTCTAATTGGTTCCCAGTTGTTTAGCACGGGAGTGGGGGGGGGGATTCGTGAGCTTATTTTGAAGCAATTTAAAATTGTTTTATTCTAATTCTCTATATAATTTCTCATTGATTCTGGAAATTTCTATGAAATTATGTCAATGAAGAATTTCATTGCATGGGATTATCTTTATCGTTAGAGATGATGTTCATCGGAATAAAAATGAATCACTCAGATGTCTGTGGGGAAAGTATTGTTTCTCAGCTGGATTCGAAGTGGCATATACACATCCCAGAAGGCAAGAGGAACAATAGAAATAATGAAGAACACATTAAAACGTCTAGTGACTGTTATCCAAACGTTGGGGATAAAACTGTGGCTGCTGAATGTTTGAACTCCTGGGAAAATATTACGAGTGAATCGACAACCTCACTTACATCATAGAGAGTGTGTCTGCTCAAATAATCTTCATTGATACTGGTGAGAATCCAAATCAAAAATGGCGGAGAAGCTCCAACCTAGACAACAAGAAAAGTTGTCAGGTTTGTTGTGTTCTCTCTGGAAGGCACTTGGCACTGTTTGCACAACAGAATACTGCAGAGAAGTAACATTAAGTGTTAAAAAGATGCCTGTCAACTACCCATACCTACCTAACTCTCTGAACTACTACGGGACGGAAGCTCCTCCTTCTGCTGGTCCACTCTGAAGAAACAAGGAAATGAGCGTCTGCAGTCACACAGCTTGATGATAATTGAGAGTTCATGAGCACTACCCTAGAAAAGCTTAGAATCTAGAACTGTTGCTACCAATCCGTAATTTTAACAAGTTCCTGTACTGTGAAAGGGGGTTGTCACCTCTCTGATAATTTTGTCTTCACTGAGTTCTAGACACCTGTCTACATATTACTTACATTCCGACATTGAGCTCATTGCACTGGTGTGAACTTTAACTCCTGGGAGGATGCATGACGTGTATCTCAGATCTGTTCTTACTTCTTGTCTGGGCTGTAGTGTTCCAAATATGATCATGATGTTTGTCCAAACAACTCTAAGGAAATGCATTTCTTTCCTTATGATGTGTTTGTGTGGAGCTGAAGTTTTCATCCACAGTGATTACAGAAAGTCCTCTCCAGTTTCATAGACTTCAGAGCTTGGAAGGAAGGCACATGGTCAAGCGATCATAACAGGACCTGTGCTAAGAATAATGTTGGAACACCCATGAAATACAGAAATACAGTCCTAACTACTGAATTACATTTTTTCTTAAAGGGACTTTTAAATAAACTGTCTTAAATATGACTAAGACTTGGCCAGATAAAGAAGGGTGACAAAGTGCAAATAAGAAGATGTCATTGGCACCACGCAGAACCCAGAAACATCTAAAAAGGTATAAGGTATTCCCCCTGGTGACTGAGTTTATCATGAGTGGGATGAGAAAAAAGATAATGAGATATAATTTGATAAAGATAAATAATTTAGGACAGTCTTGGGGTTGGGAGACAAAAAGAAGGGAAACATATAAAAGGACACTGGCATTCAAGGGTTGCAATCTGCAGGCAACTATCTGAATCAGAAAGAAGAAAAGATCCCCATTTTGCAGATGTCTCCTCTGTCAGATATTTTCTTTTATTTCTAGATACTAGACATCTGCTATAATCCTCCATCTTTCAAATCATTATTTTACTTTTTTCTCCTAGATTCTTTAAACTGTAAGTTTTACTTTAAAATCTTTGTCCTCTATGTTCAACATTTGGGTCACATGTCAGTACTTCTCTGATGACTTTTCACCATTATAATTGTGAGTTACGGTTCTGTCTTCAGACAGCAGAGCAATACCCACCACCCTTGAAACAGCTTGCTTCTTGCCAATAGGGAAGGCTGGCGATTAGAACTGAGCTCATTAACCAAGAGTCTAAGTAAATTTGGAAGAGGTTACTGCTCAATTTCAGCTTTCCTTGGGCTTCAAATGCCGTGAAGTCAGGTTCAACAAGTTATCTTTCCAGGCCCTAGGATGGGCACTTCGTGACATGCTGAGAGTTCTCTGCCCTTCTGTCTAGTTCTCAAGTGACAATGCCACATAGAGCCAGCAGCTGGGGGTTGGTGGGGCAGTGGACGGTTGGTCAGGAAGCAGTTATTCCACTCAACTTGATCAAACTCCAACCCATCAGGTCAGCCAATGTTTAGCTCAATGTAGTGTTTTAATGAGGATGGCTCACATATTTAAGTGTTTGGTTCCAGTTGGTGGACAGTTTAGGAAGGATTAGCAGGTGTGGCTTTGTTGGAGTACATATGTCAGTGGAGGCGAGCTTTGGGGTTTCAAAAAGCCCATGCCATCTTTCTCGGAAAGAAAAACAAAATAGATATCGGAGGTCGATGGAAAAGGAGAACTGGGTGGGTGAAGTGGGAAGGGGAGAGGGGTGATCAGTTGTAGGGAGAGCAGAGGAGAAAGAAAGGTGATTGGCAGTGGGGGAGAGCAATCTCTAGGACATGCCAGAGTCTTGGGATTGATGAATGCCCCAGGGAGTATATGCGGGTGACTCTAGCTGAGACTCCTAGCAGTGGGAGATATAAATCCTGAACTGACCACTTCCTGTAGCCAGCCAGTGGAGGGATTATGTCAGTAACCCACCCACAAAACCTTCCACTCAAAGTGGTTCCTGCCTACAAGAAGTCCCGTGTTGTTGTAAAAATACAAAAATAAAAAAGTACTGTTGGTCTTTTACCCGCTTGGTCCGGCACTGCGGTACCCCAAGATATCTGCTAGATATCTTGGCGGAAACACATTCCAACTCCATGGCGGCCCAGACTAGTCGCCCCACACTCCATTACATTACTTAAATCTACACATTAAAGAACACACAACACAATAATCTTTGACCCAATTGGTAAGATATAATTGCCCACTTAAACATACAAAGCCTGGTACCATCCATCCCTTGAGAACATTAATAACAACCTGTAAATACACAGAGCAGAATCTTCACATCACCTGCCATGGCTTCTCACCTCTCTCTCCTGTCTCTTCCTTTCTCTTCTCCTCTTCCTTCAAACTTCTCTCCCACCCATCCTTCCTTCTCCTCCAATGACAGGCCTCCTTCTATCCTCACCTGTATTTTACAAATTCAATGGGGAGAAGGTTCTGGTGAAGTCACCTGATTCCTGAGTACTTGACCAGGCAGCAGTCCTTGGGGCAGTGGAATTAGCATCAAAATACAGATAACTTCAGGGGATACCACAACAGTCCAGGAACAAAGATAGGGCAGAGATGGGGTATGGCCAACACAATAACTGCCCCAAATTGAGATCCATGGGCAAGAACCAACCCCTGACATTATTGATAATACTCCATAATGCTTGCAGACAGGAACCCAGCATAACTGTCCTATAAGAGCCTTGACCAGCAGCCAATGGAAATAAATGCAGAGATCCAAAGCCAGACATTAGATGGAGCTCAGAAGTCTTATAGAAGAGTTCAGAGAAGAACTGAGGGATCTGAAAATACAGGGATTCCACGGGAAGATCAACAGAGTCAACTAACCTAGACCCTTGGGGTTTCCAAAGCCGGAATCACTAACCAAAGAGCCAGCATGGGCTGGACCTAGGCCCCTTGCACATATGTAGCATATGAGCAGCTTGGTCTTCATGCAAGTCCTCCAACAACTGGAGTAGGGGCTGACCCTGAGTCTGTTACCTGCCCACCTGTGAATCTGATGTTGCTAGAACACACACACACACACACACACACACACACACACACACACACACACACACAGTTAATTAATTATTTAATTAACCACTCCCTGATCCACTAGCTCTTACAATCTTTCCTCTCCTCTTCTCCAATGTTCCCTGAGCCTTAAATGCAGGAGAGGTTTGTGGATATCCATTGGGACTGGGCTCTACAACTCTGTATTTTGATTGGTTGTGGTCTTCTGTCATGGACTCTGTTTCAAAGAGATGTTTCCTTAATAAGACAAAGACTAAAATTGTCATAAAGACAAAGATTTATAAATTGTTGTTCAAGATTTTGCTTATTCCTGCAGCAATATGAAGATAAAGACCCTCACTTTGTCTCCGATGCCCTCAGGACTGATCTCACATCCCAGCCCCTCCTCTTTCCTTTCAGTCATTGCTCTAAACAAACTCACATTTGTTTATTGACTGCATTGGCTTCAGACACTGCTTCTGTCTCTGTTGGAGCTCCTGAGCTGCTACATGACAGACTTCTGTCCCTTTCTTAACCATGGTGATCTATACACAAACCTAAGGTGTGCCAATGCAGGAAAGGCAGAAGAACATGAATGGCCGACTCTGTCAAGGCTCAGTGGGACAGTTCTGAAGCTCATCACACACAGTTCTTCAAGGATGCCCCACAGCTTGATCTCACATAGCACACAGTAACAATTCACACACTCGTGTGCATTTGGAATTGGCTCCTGTCATCCTCTGGTTCATCCTTTCCTGTTCCTTTTCATGATCATTACCTTTAGGCTGTCACTCTGCTTTAAGGAGTAGAATAGATAAAATACACTAGAAAATGACCGAAGAGAGAACAGACTTAGTAGATGTAAATTATCAGAAAGACCTTTACTACTGTGTCCCTCAATAGCATATTTTCATAGTAAAATATCTCTGATTACTTAATAATCCCTCTGCTTCATATAATATTCACTGATATTATCCACATATAAATAGATATTGTAAAATGAATTGAAATGTATTCTAACAAAAATTAAAATGAATCTTAAGTATTCCTAATTAAAGAACCAATACTCTGACAAGGTATTGGGACAAAGACATACATCCTGACAAAGTCTGACCTCAAGGACTACTAGCATCAGTTCATGTCTAAATAAATTAAATAACTACTCTGTTGAACTGTATCCTTGTTAAATATTTAATATCCATTATTTTCTTCATGTTATGTACTGGTTATTGAGGTCAGGAGGTCAGCATTCAGATATTTTTTTTTTTTGCTGTCAAAACATGGGAAAGGGATTTGATGATGCTGGAATCTCAAATATGGAGACTGAAGGTACCACCCAGCAACCTCTAATACATAAGACAACAACACAGGCCAAAATTTCAACATTTCCATTGTTGAGAAACCCTGAAATTCATAGACAGAAACAGATACTAAATTCACTATGTGGCTATTATAAATAAGGCTGCTATGAATATGGTGAAGCTCATGTCCTTGTTTATGTTGAAGCATCTTTTGGATATATGCCCAGGAGTGGTATAGCTGGATCCTCAAGTAGTACTATGTCCAATTTTTTGATGAACCTCCGATTTCCAGAGTGGTTGTACCAGCTTGCAATCCCACCAACAATGAAGGAGTGTTCTCCATATCCTCGCCATATCTCTTTCTTCATATCCTTGTCAGCATCTGTTGTCACCTGAATTTTTGAACATACCCATTCTGATTGATGTAAGGTGGAATCTCAGGCTTGTTTTGATTTTCATTTCCCTGATGACTAAGGATGTTCAACATTTCTTTAGGTGCTTCTCAGCCATTTGGTATTCCTCAGTTAAGAATTCTTTGTTTAGAGCTGTGCCCCAATTTTTAATAGGATTATTTGATTCTCTGGAATCTAACTTCTTGAGTTTTTTGTATATATTAGATATTAACCCTCTATTAGATGTGAGATTGGAAAAGACCTTTTCCCAATCTGTTGGTTACTGTTTTGTCCTATCAACAGTGTCCTTTGTCTTACAGAAGTTTTGCAATTTTATGAGGTCCCATTTGTCTATTGTTGATCTTAGAGCATAAGCCATTGGTGTTCTGAAATTTTCCCCTGTGCCTATGTGTTTGAGGCTTTTCTCCACTTTCTCCTTTATTAGTTTGAGTGTATCTGGTTTTATGTGGAGGTCTTTGATCTACTTGAACTTGAGCTTTGTACAAGGAGAGAAGAATGGGTCAATTTGCATTCTTCTAATAGCCAGAAGCTGGAAAGAACCTAGATGTCCTTCAACAGAAGAATGGATACAGAAAATGGGATACATTTACACAATGGAATACTACTCAACTATTAAAATCAATGACTACATGAAATTCTTAGGCAAATAAATGGATCTAGAAAATATTCTGAGTGAGGTAACCCAGTCACAAAAGAACACACATGATACCACTCACTGATACATGGATATTAGCCCAAAATCTTTGAATATCTAAGAAAAATTCACAAATCATATGAAACTCAAGAATAAAAAAGACCAAACTGTGAATGCTTCATTCCTTCTTAGAAGGAAGAACAAAATACTCATGAGAGGAAATACAGGGGTAAAGAGTGGAACAGAGACTGAAGAAAAGGTCATCCAGAGACTGCCTTACCTGGGGATCCACCCCATATGCAGCCACCAAACCCAGTCACCATTGCTGATACCAAGAAGTGCTTGCTTACAGGAACCATATATGGGCATCTCCTGAGATGCTCTGCAAGAGCCCTACTGATACAGATGAAAATGCTTGCATCTAACCATTGGACTGAACAAGGGGACCCCAACGGAGGAGTTAGAGAAAAGACTGAGGAACTGAAGGGGTTTGCAACCCCATAGGAAGAACAACAATATCAACCAACTTGACCCTACCAGAGTTCTAGGGACTAAACCACCAACCAATGAGTATGCAGGGAGGTACTCATGACTCCAGCCACATATGTGACAGAGGATGGCATTGTCCAGCATCAATAGGAGGAAAAGCCCTTGGTCCTGTGAAGGGTCATTTCCCCAGTGTATGGAAATGCCAGGGTGTTGAGGTGGGAGTGGGTGGGTAGAAGTGGGAGCATCCTCACAGAAGCAAGGGAATGGAGAGTGTGTATGGGAGAGGGAGGGAAGGGGCTAACATTTGAAATATAAATGCATAAAATATTCAAGAAAAATAAAATTAAAAAATTTACTAAGTGGCTGTTTTGATACAGTATGAGAAACACAAAGAAAAGTTATGGATGGCTCTTCCCATGAAAATGTCAATACTTTAATGCATTTTTAATGTAGCAGCAACCATTAAATTTGTAATTCACACAATGCTAGAACAGTGGTTCTCAACCTTCCTAATGCAGCAACCCTTTAATATAGTTCATCATGTTGTGGTGACCCCCAACCATAAAATTATTTTAATTGCTACTTAACAACTGTAATTTTGCTAATGATAAGAATCACAATATAAATATGTATGTATTCTGATGGTCTTAGATGACCCCTGTGAAAGGACCTTTTGACCTCCCAAAGGAGTTACAACCCATAGACTGAGAACCACTGCACTAGAAGGATATTATAAATCTGTTTGACTCTGAATGCTAAATAAATTTAACCTGGGTTTTTCAAAGTATCCATGAAATGAAGGACTTGGGGGTAGTGTTTAATTCTGGAGTGTTACCAAAGATACCAAGTACAAATGACAGGGAGTCCCTGAATAGACCTGGCAGGGACTTTTCAATCAGTATAATAGCAGGATGGAAATTTGGTTTTTCTTTTTATGTTGTTTGTTTTAAGAAAAAATGTATAACACTATGTAGAACCATCAGAAGCACTGTGAGATAGTGGGCAAAGAAGGAAAATGCTTAAAGCATGACATCACAGATTGAAGAACACTCCAGCAGCTCTAAGAAAAAAGAACAGATCAGAGAGAACAGACAGAAATATGTAAATGTTTAGAAAGAAATGAATGTGGCTGAAAGCAACTTATTCTGTTAATGATATCATTTAAAAGTTTATTCTATTAATGAGAGCATTTAAAACTGATCTAGCAAATTTGGTCACTCATCTCCTAGAAGGTATGTGTGGACACATGTGCATGTGAACACACACACACACACACACACACACACACACACACACACACACACACTGACTTAGTTAGGGTTTACATTGTTGTGAAGAGCCACTATTGCCAAGGCAACTTTTGGAAAGGAAAACATTTACAGGTTCAGAGGTTCAGTCCATTATCATCATGGTGGGAAGCTTGGCATCATCCAGACAGACTTGGTGCTTGAGAAGCCAAAAGTTCTACATCTTGGTCTGAAGACAGCCAGGAGGAGGCTGTCCTCCTTGGGCAGCCAGGAGGAGGGTGTCTTCCGCACTGGGCAGAGCTTGAACTCTGGGAGCCCTCAAAGCCCACCTATATAGTGACACACTTCCTTCAACAAAGTCACACCTATTCCAACAAGGCCTAATAGCACCACCTCCCTTGGGCCAAGCACATGTAAACTAACACACACACACACACACACACACACACACACACACACACACACACACACACACATTCACTCATGCCTACTTTTAGTAAGGCTCTGGTAATTAGAAGTTAAGGGCTGCCTGCCCGTAATGATAATCTATCAGCTATCTCCTAGGCACCACAGAGAGGTCTTTTGACCTCACTCAGCTCTTACTTTGCTTCTTGCTCAACAACAATCCTACACAAGCTCTGTCCAGGTTAATGGATACACCCCTCACAGAATATTGGCTCAACTCTGTACGGTGCACTCTTCCTTTCTTACCCAGCACTTCCTAGGATAGGGTAGCTTGGTCGTCTGCTTCATGTCTATGTCCTATTTACAACTGGAACTACATAGGCACTAATCCTTCCTGGGAGAAGACTAACCAATAGATAATGGAGGTCAGCGGATTTCTGCTCCCTCACCTGCCCCCATGCATACAGAAAACCTTCAGGTATAATTCTTAGGTGGTCAGGCTGCAATCAGAAACCAGTCTGTGGAGCAGAGGGTAATGAGTTAAGGATCCTTCCTTCCACGGTCTCTTTCTTCTGTCTCCACCCTGCCCCGGCTCCCTTACCGTTGAATGGTATCTTGGGTTGTACACCAGAATTAAATACAAGCCTGCTGGCCTTTAGTCCTTTCTTTTGGGTGTGCTGTAAGAAGAATTCAGGTTCGAGGCAATAATAATTATGAAATGGACTAGCATTGTTGGTACTTTATTCCAGTTCTGCTGGTGAGAAAACTAACACATGAAAAGATTGCCTGAAATCCCTCACCAGTAAATTCCGGTAACAGTCACTTGCCAGTAGGCGTGTACTCCTTGATGCTGTCTCTTTCTAACAAGATAACAGGAGGAAAGAAAAAAATATGCAGCTAAGTCAAATGACATTCTAGTTTGTTGTAATAACAGATCTAATGCTGATTTGTATGCATGAAAAGTACAGTTTTAAATTACCCATTATTCATTATCATCTCATTAATTCTAGTAGCAGAATAACTTATTTATTTATGACTGTCATCCTCTGAGACATTCACGTTGATATCTAAAATTTTTTGTTTTGAATAATGGCATTCTGGGGACAGAATAGGGAGCTGACAAACACCTCATTGGAGGTCTTCGGGGTATATATTAGCCGCTTCTAACAGGTTGCAGCATTTCACAGATTATGTTAACAATAAATCTCCACATCACAGATACATGGAAAATGAAGACTCAAATAAACATGAGATGTTGTTTGCATTTCTTCCCGAGACATTGTGTTTTTGCTTTTGTGCCACACTCAGGACATGGAGACAGCAATGCATGTTACTAAGTCACCATCTATAATTGGTTCTCCTTAACTGAGTTAACAAACTCTAGGCCCCAGAACCCACTTCCACTAACAGTGCCTCCTAGGCATTTACACTGGAGCAATCCTCTGGGGCATTCTTTCCAGCCAGGGGTTATGAAGATAAAATAAATTGAGAATCACTGGATATTTGTTCTGGAATAAAGTGATGTCATTTATGAATTAGTTAATGTTGTTAAAATATAGTAGATTACAGTCTGGACCTGTTGTTAATATTTTACTCAGGTTTACCTCAGGGGCTAGATGAAATGCTTGTCAGGAATAGTTAACTTGGCTGCTCCCCTTGTGCTCCTGCCTCAGCTTGCCCCATAGGACATTCCTCTTTGGGGTGCCCTGTCACCTGCACGGTACAACACTTCGGATTTTGGTGATTGCTTCCTGATAGCAGAACCTGTGATGCAAATGACATCTGTTGTGGTTTTCTAGTTACACATGGAGTTCAGATCGAAGTTTATAGTTTCTACCAGTGAATGAATACCAACATCCTAAGACCCTTTCACTACAGTGTTCTGCAAAATGTCAGGCAACTACAGAGTAGTGGTACCTTCTCCCCACATGTCGCCCTACCCACACCACTCCCTTGCTTTGTGTAACGGACGGTCCTTCTGACTGCTTGCATTTGCAAGTTGCCTGCTCTGTATCATGACACCAGATTGAGTTTTGGAGTGAAACATGTAGAGCTGAGTTCGTAATTACATTTTTGCAGGAAAATGGAGTATAAAGATACACGTAGAGTAAATGTAAGTCTGTGTGGAATTCCCAATATTTGTGACTGAAATAATGATTAAAATGATCATTAAACAGAAGGGAAGGAAGGGGGCAAGGAGACAGTCCTGCAAAATAATGTGAAAATGTTTTAAATTACAATGTGAAAAGAAAATCAAAAAAGAAATGACAAAAGAAATGTAAATGGTCAATGAGATTTTTTAATCTACAGGTGAATGAATAATAATTGAAATAATAAACTATATAAATTAATAAATTATAAATTAATGGACTGTTTGAGTTGTTCATAGTCTATTACTAATAAGTAAAATGCAGGTCCACATCCTACACACTAGCAAATTCCCTTAAAGTAATTTTCACTATAAATGTCTTAAAGGAACTTTTTGGCCAAGAAATTAAAACTTTGAATCATTCCTCGAGAAAACATAAGTTAATTATATTAAATCTTAAGCAATTAACTTTCTTCATGGCTATACTTATAGTTGAAAAAATCTAAATCTGTTTGGTGATTTTATGCAATAAATAAATGCAGCCACTAAAACGAATGAATATTTTATAATTATGGAATAATTCCATATATGTTGTTTAATTGTAAAATGTCATGTGCAAATTAATCGTAGATCAAACTACATGTATACTTTTGCTTTTTAAAGTGCCTATGAATTAATTCTAAAATGTTAATTAATAGTGGTTGTACCTATGTAATAAGATTTTGTAATATTGAACTTTACTTTGCCAATATTTTTAATCTGTTACTGTAATCCTAGACAACTAATGAAATCTATTAATACATAAATATAAGTGATAACTCTAATGAAATTCCTATCAGAGGAAATAGTCTATAGGCTGATTGAGGAAATATATATATATTCATTTTTTGAATTAATTCCTACTCTGTGATAGTTTAAAAATAACAATAACTTCTTCCTTCTCCTAAAATACAAAGGTGATTCCAACCAAAGAAGATACTTTTCTAACAAAGCCAGCTTAGCAAAGTCTGATGAACATTCCTGAATTTTCCATAAATGTCTTTGCAAATCCCCTAAAAAGATGTGAATATTCATAACACACCTAAAATCCTCTACAAAAAGCCACTTCCTTATCAAGGGATTCAAATTCCAAAGAGAAATGAGTAATTTCTATGCCATATCTTCTTGGAAATATGACTTTGGGTTCTCCTTTCCACTTGGACATTTTAGGTCAGGGCCACGGGCAGCGGCACACGCAGCACAGTGACTGAGTGCAGAGACGGTCTGTGCTTATACAGTCTGTCTCATTCATGCCTGGGCTTCATGGCCACATTATGGTAATTTTTTCAGATAATTAGAAAGGAGAAAAGCAAATTCTTGAGACCTTGAGTAATTTCTACATTCAAAAACAAAGGACTGCAGTTGTCCCGATAGCCAAAAGTCAAATTTTTAAACAAAAATGTACATCATTAAGGATAAGAGAGGAGGGCACAGTGCAGCCTCCGGAGCTTGAGGACCAGAGGGACAGCGAAGAATGTTCTGAGGTGCGTTTAATTTTAGTAGTTAATTTGGGCACAGTAATCATAATCAACGCTCCTTAATCAGAAATCGGGGTTTCCTGAGGGCTTTTCTCTAATTGCAAACTAGAACAGTAGGTAAATTATTCTTTACTGTAGATCACAGTACCTCTTTGGGGTTGCGCTCCTACATAGCCCAACGAATTAAATACAAATAGAATTTATTTGAATCTTGCTATTTTATTACCACACGGCACCCGTTAATTAATTGCTGCTAATCGGACATGCATAGCCTTAAGCGGCACACCATGAAACGGCTAAGCTAACGAGCGCAGCTTAACTTCGGTGGGTACACCTTGGGGCACGGAACTGAACCGTTTACGGGTCGGATGTTCTATTCAGCACTGCAGCACTTAAGCTAGCCCAGCAGTCTTCCCTACTCTGTGGTGGATACTGGTCACATTAATCTAATTAAAGTCCTTCATACGATTTAATGGTCAACCTTTCTAATTCTACCTTTACCGAATTGAAGTAGGGCAGTGTGCGGTTGTTGCGGTAACACCAAAAATGTCATCAGCCTAGCTCACAACAGCCTTTCCGCTTAAGTGACACCAGTATTTTACTTGAAAACTTCTCATCACTTCTATTCCAATTTGTCTACCAGTTTTGAACCTATAAACAGAACCTGCTTACCACAGATGGAGAATATCCAGGCAGGAAAACAAGGCGATTACGTGACCCAATGCTAGCATTTTGATTCATCCTAAAGCAATTATTTGACTCAAAACGGCCCGTTTGCCTATATGACTGATTGGCCACTCTTTCCACACATATATTTAGTAATTCCTGTTGTTTCTATTTCAAGGAGGTCTTGTGGCCATGTGATTTCCAGCATCTCTCTTCATTTCATTTGGGGTTTTCTTGAAAACTCAGTGAGATGGCAAAGAACTGGCGTGAAATTTCAAGGGCCAAAATCTTTTCCAAGAGGTTTCCAAGTTCTCTAGTGCCGCTGTTTCTCAGTAAGATTAAGCAGTGACGGTAATTAGTAATTATGTCATCACCGTTAATATGAAAATAACAGTAAACAACTAGCATTTATTGGGTGCTCGCCATATGCTGCACAGTAAGTCGGGCGCGTTTCCCTGGAAGATCTCATTTAATCAGCAGAGAGGTTTCACCTAGCAAGAATCACTGCCCTATTTATCCACGGGGTCACTGCGATACACAGAGCTCTAGGAACACTCCCCGGCCTTCAGAGCTGACAAAGCACCGGGCCCCAAAAATAACAAATCTCCGAATTAGGAATAAAGGGTACGAAATTCCCTCTCGGTTATAAAATTAAAGTTAAAATGGGAACCCTACATTCAAACGTAAATATGTGGAGGTAAAGTTTCCTTTAAGTACATGCAGTTCCTCAGTGTGAGATTTAGGAAACAAACATATTACCAATGTTTCTAATAATCATTCGTCGTTAGAATCTCTTTAGAACTGTATGTTAACATTTCCTCTAGGCTCCACTCAACAGACACCTAGCAACGGCCAGGTAGAAACCTGGCTCCCTATAGAAGGACTGTTCACCTTCTCTCCTTTCTCTTCCCTCCCTCTCCCCTCCCTCTCACCCCCCCTCTCTCCTCCCTCTCTCCCCCTCCCTCTCACCCTCCCCTCTCTCCCCTCCTGCCTCCCCCCTCCCTCTCCACCCTCCCCCCTCCCCCCTCCTCTCTCTCCCTCCTCTCCTCCTCCCTGTCTCTCCTCTCCTCTCTCTCTCTCCTCTCTCTCTCTTCCTCTCCCATCTCCACCTCACTGTCATTCTGTGTCCCAGTTCTGCCCTACCCTCTCCAGTCCCAAATAAACTTTTTTTTTTTTTTTTTTTTTTTGGTTCTTTTTTTTCGGAGTTGGGGAACTTCTTTTTATACTAAGTTTGTCCTATGGTTGGTTTCAGAAGGAATGTCTGAGCGTGGGCCCACTCAGGCACTCCCTTCCACTAGTTCACCGCCATTTTATAAAACACAACACTGTACCTAGCAAACTTCGATGTGCTAACTTTCTGCACAAGCACAACACCTATGTAAAAGGAAGATCACCTGGAATTTTTTACAAAACATTGTGCAGTATAATATTACTTTATCTTGTTGTTCAGGTAACCATTATTATTTTTAAAATCATGATCAATCAGGGTGGTTCTCTCTGCCTTTTTCAACTGTACGACTGAAATCTTTGATGGAGGTATCATACCATCATTTGAAAGGCAGCAACAATTAAACTGCTCATGGCATTTCATTTCAGCTTCATGAAGGCGTACATGCTCATTGGTCACCCTGAGCAGACAGTCCTGCCAGTTCTACCCGCTTAGAAGTCTAGGGATTAGAACGCACTGCAAAACTCAGCCAAAGATTTCCATTTCTCTTTTAAGAATTAATTAATTAATTCATCAATGTACATGAGTATAGTGTAGCTGTCCTCAGACACACCAGAAGAGGGCATCAGATCCCATTACAGATGGTTGTGAGCCAACATGTAAGCTGGGAATTGAACTCAAGACCTCTAGAAAAGCAGCCAGTGCCCTTAACTACTGAGCCACCTCTCCAGCCCAAGATTTCCATTTCTTAGTTAAGTGGAACTGACCCATTCATCCCATACCCAAGGACGATGAACTACTCATAATTTTTTATATCATGTTGGAACTTTTAGATTATTTCTCCCCTCCTTTGTATACTCTTACATATCCTTTGAAGGCTAAGTTTTGTGTCCCCTCCTAGAACCATTTACTCTTTGTTCCACTAAACCTCCACATAATCAGAAGGTCATAGCGTAGTCGGTGCCCTTGTACACTGCTCAGAGTCACTGTATCTGTGGAGCCTTCTTCTACACGCAATAGAATGGTCTTTCTTTTTTTTTTCAGGAAGCTCTGCATGCCCGAGTACAAGCTGTAGCTTGGTTTCCGTAGCCTGCTTTGATGGCATTGAGCATCATGCTGGGCTCAGGTTCCCTTCATCTTCTTGCTTAGAGCTATATGTAAAGAAACCGAGGTCAGGCCACTGAATGAGGAAAAACCACAGGAAGAAAGGTAAAATACACGCTACTAGGATATTCTACCAAAGCATCATCACCCAGACACAGGCGAGAGAGTGTCATGGATCCTCTAACCTCAGAGGATCCACTCATCCAAAGAAGGACAAATCGTCCACCAAGAACTCCCTTTGAGGACTGAAGGAGCTGAAGGGGCTTGCAACCCCAAAAGAACAACAATACCAACCAACCAGAGCTCCCAGGGGCTAAACTACTACCCAAAGAGTACACATGGACAGATCCATGGCTCCAGCTGCATATGTAGCAGAGGGTGGCCTTGTTGAGGACCAATGGGAAGAAAAACCCTTGGTCCTGCCAAGGCTCGACCCCCAGTGTCTGGAATGTCAGGGAGGGAGCCTGGAAGGGGGGTGGCTGGGGACAAGGAGCATCCGCATAGAAGGGAGAGGGGGATGGAATAGGGCGCTTATGGATGGGAAACTGGGAAAGGAGATAACATTTGAAATGTAAATTTAAAAATCCAATTAAAAAACTCCCTTTAAATTCCTCAGACACTATCATATGATTCGTAAATCAGTTGCTTTAAGCCACTAATATGTCTTTTTTTAATATTTTAATAATCCTTCAGAATTTCACGCAATTTATTTTGAATGTATTTAGCCCACACTCTTTACCCAATTCCTCCCATGCCCATTCTACCTCCTCAACCCCAACTTCATGTCCCCGCCTTCTCAAATAACCCATAAAAGAACATTTATATCACCCATATACTTCTAGGTATGGGGCCATCTGCTCAAGTATGGCTGCCCAGCTGGGGTCACACCCCTTAAAAGAACCAGACTCTTTTTCTCCAGAAGTCATCAACTGTCTGAAGTGCCTCAATTAGGAGATGGGACTCAGGAATATAGCAAAAAGTAACTAAGAGAAAGACAAATAATAATAATAATAATAATACTTCTAAAAGTACTGAAAAAAGTTATGTTGAGTAGTCTAAAATGGGTTATAACTGTTATGAGTCACTGTTTCAAAACTGGTACATTGTAAACACACTGCCTTAACATCTAAAGAAAATAAGCACCAAGCTTTCAAACAAAAGGAAAGCAGACCTCCCAGCACGTCTTGTCGAAACTCGAATATATGGGTATAAATACTGTTCAGTTTAATGTTGTTAGGGAAGTCGTCAAGATGTCAGAGCAGTTAAACATTAATAAGTGTGATAAAAATGATAGGCTTGAGTGAGTATCTTATGCCTGCGCTTGCATAAACAACCTCGGCAGCATTTTTGCAAATCTCCCGTTCCTATAAACATCCAGCTCATGTAAAGAGTCATCAGTGTGTAAGCAAATAAAGCAGACTAAGTTCCAGGCAAATTTCAACTGGTTATTTTTTTAACAGCCCTCCCACCCCCCTGGGTATCTCCCAACCCTGGCACATCAAGTCTCTTCTAGGCTAGGTGCATCCTCTCCTACTAAGGCCAGACAAGGCAGCCCAGTTAGAAGAACACATCCCGTGGACAGGCAACAGCTTTTAGGATAGCCCCTTCTCCCACATGAACATCAAGCTGTACATCTGCTAAGTATGTGGGGGGAGGCCTAGGTCCAGCCCGTGTAAGCTATTTGGTTGGTGGTTCTCAACTGGCTATTTTTAAAAGGTCCACAGAATAATATGAATCTAAACTGATGTCCTAAAAGGCACAATTTCAAATCAACCGGAGTGAGTCCCTTTTTTTAATTTTCCATTTTACTGAAATTTTAAAAGCTCTCATTTTTTTACGTCAAATTTCCCTGGAAGCTGATATTATGAGTATAAAAATAAACACATTTGAAGTTCAAATTCAATTTCACCTGAACTTATTACGGAGCAAGCATGTCACATCCAATACTGAGGGAAGCATGAGGCTTCTTCAGAAATGTAAACGTTTCTACTTTAGCAAGTCTAATCTGATTACCCATCATCCATGAGTACAAAGAAAAGAATATTTTAGAAAGCATCCAAATATCATCAAAACGGACAATAAAGACGCTTTGGGTTTTACATTTTGACTATAGCATTAACAAGGGGAGATCATTTTAATTAAGGCTACATTAATTTTACATTATATCTTCTAGTGCTTTATGGTAGTGAGGTGTTTGTACCCCTGACATATTTAGGGATCATTTCCCCTGCAGGAAGATAAGGGGAATGACTGTTGGACTCAGGTTTGGTGCTCAGATGAAGTGGCTGAACCGTGTGCAGCATTGATGAGTCCTGGCTTCTCCCTTTGAGCACCGCGGATAGGACAAAACTTTCTCGGGAAAGTTGCGCTCCACTTTGTAAAAGGCGTGCAAGACCTCAGTAAGCAACAGTCCCAGTACACTGTTAGGAGGAGTTTGTCACACTTCCATAAGCCACTGCTTCTGTGTCTTCAGTTTCTCTCCTCTCAAGCACCATGTGCCTGTTTAGCATTTTTTTTACACTCAAGACTTTATTTCCCTCCTCCTCCACCCTCCTACTGTTCCACATCCCATACCTCCTCCCTTCCCCCCTCCACCCCGTCTCCACTACTATGTCCCCACTCCACCCACCCCACCAGACCTCTAAACTCCCTGGGCCTCCAGTCTCTTGGGTGTATCTTCTCTGACTGAACCCAGACCTGAGACTCCTCTGCTGTATATGTGTTGGGGCCTCATATCAGCTGGTGTATGCTGCCTGGTTGGTGATCCTGTGTCTGAGAGATCTCAGGTGTCCAGATTACTTGAGACTGCTGCTCCTCTCACAAGGTCGCCCTCCTCCTCCGCTTCCTCCAGCTTTTCCCTAATTCATCCACAGGGGTCAGCAGCCTCTCTTGATTGGTTGGGTGCAAATATCTGCATCTGACTCTTTCAGCTGCTTGTTGGGTCTTTTGGAGGGCAGTCAAGATAGATACCCTTTTTGTGAACACACCATAGCCTGAGTAATGGTATCAGGCCTTGCCCCCACCCTCCCCGCTTGAGCTGAATTCCCTTTTGGGCCTGTCCCTGGACCTTCTTTATCTCAGGCTCTTCTCCACTTCCATCCCTGCAGTCCTTTCAGACAGAAACAATTACGGGTCAGAGTCTTGACTGTGGGATAGCAACCCCATCATTCACTTGATGCCCTAGCTTTCTGCTGGAGGTAGACTCTGTAAATTCCCTCTCCCCACTGTAGGGTACTTCATTTAGCACCCCCACCTTGAGTCCTGAGGGTCTCTCACCTCCCAGGTCTCTGGAGCACTCTGGAGGGTCTTCCCAACCTCCTTCCTCCTGAGGTCGCCTGTTTCAATTCTTTCTGCTGGCCCTCAGGGCTTCAGTCCTTTCCTTCCCACTCAATACCAGATTATGCTCCCCTCTCGTCACTCTGCCCCCTTTCCCTCCTCAGTTCTTCCCTCCCTCCCCGATTGTAGTTGCTCTCTTCTCCCTCCCAAGTGGGACTGAGGCGTCCACACTTGGACCCTTCCACTTGTTAACCTTCTTGAGTTCTATGGACTGTACCTTGGGTATTCTGTACATATTTGCTAATATCCACATATTAGTGAGTACATGCCATGTCCTTTTGGGTCTGAATTACCTCATTCTGGATGATATTTTCTAGTTCCATCCATTTGCCTGCAAAACTCAGGATGCCCTCGTTCTTAATAGCTGTGTAGTATTCCATTGTGTAAATGAACTACATTTTCTGTGTCCATTCTTCTGTAGTGGGACATCTGGGTAATTTTAGCTTCTGGCTATCACAAATAAGGTCACTCTGAACATAGTGGAACATGTACCCCTGTGGCATGGTGGGGCATCTTTAGGGTATATTCCCAAAAGTGATATTGCTGGGTCTTTAGGTAGGTCTATTTCCAATTTTCTAGGAACCTTCAAATTGATTTTCAGAGTGGCAGTACCAGTTTGCAATCCCACCAGCAATAGAAGAGTGTTTCTCTTTCTCCACATCCTCGCCAACATGAGTTATCACTTGAGGTTTTGATCTTAGCCATTCTGATTGGTGTAAGGTGGAATCTCGGGGTTGTTTTGATTTGCATTTCTCTACTCACTAAGGACTTTAAACATTTCTTTAGGTGCTTCTCAAGATCAAGAGTTGATAAATGGGACCTCATGAAACTGGAAAGCTTCTGTAAGGCAAAGAACATAGTCAATAAGACAAATCAGTAACCTATAGACTGGGACAAAACTTCACTAACCCCACATCTGAGAGAGGTGAGCCATTGGAGTTCTGTTTAGGTAACTTCCCCCTGTGCCAATGAGCTCAAGGCACTTTCTCACTTTCTCTTCTACTAGATTTAATGTATCTCATTTTAGGTTAAGGTCCTTGATCCACTCAGACTTGAGTGGATCACAGTGCAAGGTGACAAATATGGGTCTATTTTCATTTTTCTACATACAGACAGCCAGTTAGACCAGCACCATTTACTGAAGATGCTTTCTTTTTTCCATTGCATATTTTTGACTTCTTTGTCAAAGATCACATGTATGTAAGTGTGTGGTTTTATTTCTGGGTCTTCAATTCTATTCCACTGATTAACCTGCCAGTCTCTGTACCAATACCATGCAGGTTTCATCACTATTGCTCTGTAGTAGAGCCTTAGGTCAGGAATGGTGATTCCCCAGCTCATCTTTTATTGTTAAGAATTGTTTTCACTATTCTGGGTTTTTTGCCTTTCCAGATGAATTTGAGAATTGCTCTATCCATGTCTTTAAAGAATTATGTTGGGATTTTGATGGGGATTGCACTGAATCTGTAGATCACCTTTGTTAGGAGGTCCATCTTTACTGTTTATTCTGCCAATCCATGAGCATGGGAGTTCTCTCCATTTTCTGAGATCTGCTTCGATTTCTTTCTTGAGAGACTTGAAGTTACTGCCATACAGATCTTTCACTTGTTTGGTGTTACCCCAAGATGTTTTATATTATTTGTGGCTATCATGAAGGGAGTTGTTTCCCTAATTTCTTTCTCAGTCTGTTTATCATTTATATAAAGGAAAGCTACTGATTTGAGTTAATTTTGAGTTAATCTTTGTCCTGTTTGCTGACTTGATGATGTTCCGTACCTTGAGTACATGCTCACTATCCTCAGAAGGCGTATTTACTGTGAAGGTTGTAGATTTTTAAGTATCTGATTCTTTCCACATCCAAGCATGCAGTATGCAATGGTTTATACGCTTGGCCAAGGGAGTGGCACTATTTGGAGATGTGGCCTTGTTGGAATAGATGTGTCACTGTGGGCATGGGCTTTGAGAACCTACTCCTAGCTGCCTAGAAGCCAATATTCTGCTAGCAGCCTTCAGATGAAGATGTAGAACTCTCAGTTCCTGCTGAACCATGCCTGCCTGGATGCTGCCATGCTCCTGCCTTGATAATGGACTGAACCTCTGTAAGCTAACCACAATTAAATGTTGTCCATTTAAGAGTTGCCTTGGTCATGGTGTCTGTTCACAGCAGTAAAGCCCTAACTAAGGCACAGCACATTCTACCTCCTTACTACTTGTGAGGTATGGCCAGGTGAGCGATTTTCACCAAAAATGTGAGACATGTATGCAGTGTTGGGGAGTAGAAACCATATTGTCCATAAGGAATTTACCATACCACTTTCCTAAAAGAGAAATCACAACAGTAGATGTTGAAATGAGGCCTCTGTCAACCTTTATCCCTAAGTGCCCAGAACGCATAGAGTCATTCAGTCAACAAAGATGGACAAGTAATGGTCACACTTGAGGTCGGTGAGATCCGGGTTACTTCAGAGTAGTTTGACCTCACCTGTTGAATCTTGTAGCACATGTGAGTGTGGCATTCACAGCACTGATTTAGGGACATCTTTACAGAAGCATTCCTGATCTGTCATGTTTAGAACAGAAGACACAAAGTAGAAGCTCGGACATCCATGAAATATTTCATTTCACCTGTTCAAGACATCTGCCTCTACTGCAGTAGAACAAATGCCAACCTCGTAGAAGCAGAGCGAAAGAGAATGCCATGTGAACAGAGAGAAGAAATTGACTTTGTTGGCATCAAAATAGGTGGAATTCTCACAATCTTTAGAGTTGAAGCAATCTGAGTGGCAAAAGCTGTATTTTGAGCAAGTCTGCGAAGAAAGAGGCTGATATTAGATGATGTTACAGAAATGTGGTATTCAAGTACAGAAAGCACTGAAGAGGGATGCCTCAGAACAAGGGTGTGAGCCAATGCACACAGGAAACATTTATATGGAGGACAAGAAATAAAATTGAGAAAGTAGATTTCTACCTCAACAAAATAGAAATTTGATTAAATCCTGATACACAATGATAATTATTAACCTTGACAAGGTTTCATTTACTCACATAATAGAAGATTGCTTTTACCATCATAAAAAGGTGAGGGTTGCACAGTTAGCAAAATACTGTCAGGAGTCTATCTTGGCCCAAAGTTAACAAAGCAGAGAAACAGGACCAGCCACAGAGTACTATTCAGCCCAGTCAAGATGGTATTGGTGGTGCATCTCACAGAATACAGGGCCTCTTAAGTACATGTCGACTCTAGGAAGGCAAATGAATTGAAACCTCTTTAGGGAAAGAACTTTTCTATGTGTTAAGCATATGGTACTGGGAGCTTCTCAGAATAGCTTTCATGACTAAAAACAAAGTCATGGGGAGGTATGTTTTTGTCTACAAAAAACAAGATAGTGGAAAATAATAAATTTCAAGAAAGTTTATGTTTCACCAAAAAAAGAGGAAGAGGAACTAATAATTTCACTTCATAAAATGTACTCTGGTTCTAACATAATACTTTTTATATTGGTTGTGTCTTAGGGTTTCTATTCCTGCACAAAACATTGTGACTATGAAGAAAGTTGGGGAGGAAAGGGTTTATTCAGCTTACACTTCTACATTGCTGTTCATCATCAAAGGATACCAGGACAGGTACTCACACAGGGTAGGAACTTGAAGGCAGGAACTGATGTAGAGGCCATGGAGGGATGCTGCTCACAGGATTACTTCTCCTGGCTTGCTTAGCTTGCTTTTCTGTAGAACCCAGGACTACCAGCCTGGGATGAGCCATCCCACCCTTGATCACTAATTGAGAAAATGCCTTACAGCTGGATCTCATGGAGGCATATCCTCAAGGGAGGCTCCTTTCTCTGTAATAACTCCAGCTCATGTCATGTTGACACACAAAACCAGCCAGTAGACATTGGTTCTAATATTTGACTTTCAGGGTACACAGAACACTTAATTATTATCTGAGGCATTTAAAAAAACTGGAGATGGCACGGAGGGAGAGCCTGTGGCAGAACCCCGCGAGCTAACTTCGAGCCTCGGGGCCACAGGTAAGACTAACTTATCTGCTGCAAGTGACTTGCCTGGTGGACTCGAGACAAAGGGCCACAGAATTCGTCTAGGATCGCGCATGTCCTGCAGTTACGCCAAGTCCCCGTACCCCGGCTTCCGCCTCGCAGCAGCTCTCTGCTCCCAGAACCCATGGGAGAGATACCTTACCTCCTGGTCAGGTGGGCACTCCTGAGGCTGCAGAGCGGTAGAGACCACCAACACTGCCCACCCCTGCCCACATCCCTGACCCAAGAGGAAACTGTACAAGGCCTCTGGGTTCCTGTGGGGGAGGGCCCAGGAGCAGCAGGAGCCCTGCCTGAGACACCGCCGGAACCTGAAGGAAACAGACCGGATAAACAGTTCTCTGCACCCAAATCCCGTGGGAGGGAGAGCTAAACCTTCAGAGAGGCAGACACGCCTGCGAAACCAGAAGAGACTGCTCTCTACACACATTGCTGATTCCAGAGGAAAACACCGGAGGCCATCTGAAACGCTGGGTGACGGACTTCCGGAAGACGTGCGCCGATCTCCTGGTCGCTGCCACCTCGGAGAGCCCGTGGGCAGAACCCCGCGAGCGAACTTGAGCCTCGGGGCCACAGGTAAGACCAACTTTTCTGCTGCAAGTGACCTGCCTGGTGAACTCAAGGCACAGGTCCACAGGAACAGCTGAAGACCTGTAGAAAGGAAAAACTACACGCCCAAAAGCAGAACACTCTGTCCCCATAACTGACTGAAAGAGAGGAAAACAGGTCTACAGCACTCCTGACACACAGGCCTATAGGACAGTTTAGCCACTGTCAGAAATAGCAGAACAAAGTAACACTAGAGATAATTTGATGGCGAGAGGCAAGCGCAGGAACCCAAGCAACAGAAACCAAGACTACATGGCACCATCGGAGCCCAATTCTCCCATCAAAACAAACATGGAATATCCAAACACACCAGAAAAGCAAGATCTAGATTCAAAATCATATTTCATCATGATGCTGAGAACTTCAAGAAAGACATGATGAACTCCCTTAGAGAACAAGTAGAAGCCACAGAGAGGAATCGCAAAAAATGCATGAAAGAATTCCAGGAAAACATAAATAAACAAGTAGAAGCCCATAGAGAGGAGACACAAAAATCCCTGAAAGAATTAAAGGAAAACACAATCAAACAGTGGAAGGAATTAAAATGGAAATAGAAGCAATCAAGAAAGAACACATGGAAACAACCCTGGATATAGAAAACCAAAAGAAGAGACAAGGAGCTGTAGATACAAGCTTTACCAACAGAATACAAGAGATGGAAGAGAGAATCTCAGGAGCAGAAGATTCCATAGAAATCATTGACTCAACTGTCAAAGATAATGTAAAGCGGAAAAAGCTACTGGTCCAAAACATACAGGAAATCCAGGACTCAATGAGAAGATCAAACCTAAGGATAATAGGTATAGAAGAGAGTGAAGACTCCCAGCTCAAAGGACCAGTACATATCTTCAACAAAATCATAGAAGAAAACTTCCTAACCTAAAAAAAAAGAGATACCCATAGGCATACAAGAAGCCTACAGAACTCCAAATAGATTGGACCAGAAAAGAAACACCTCCCTGGTCACATAATAGTCAAAACACCAAACGACAAAATAAGGAAAGAATATTAAAAGCAGTAAGGGAAAAAGGTCAAGTAACATATAAAGGCAGACCTATCAGAATCACACCAGACTTTTCGCCAGAAACTATGAAGGCCAGAAGATCCTGGACTGATGTCATACAGACCCTAAGAGAACAAAATGCCAGCCCAGGCTACTGTATCCTGCAAAACCTCAATTAATATAGATGGAGAAACCAAGATATTCCATGACAAAACCAAATTTACACAATATCTTTCTACAAATCCAGCACTACAAAGGATAATAAATGGTAAAGCCCAACATAAGGAGGCAAGCTATACCCAAGAAGAGGCAAGAAACTAATCGTTTTGGCAACAAAACAAAGAGAAGAAAAGCACACAAACATAACACATCCACGTATGAATATAACAGGAAGCAATAATCACTATTCCTTAATATCTCTCAACATCAATGGCCTCAACTCCCCAATAAAAAGACATAGATTAACAAACTGGATACGCAACGAGGACCCTGCATTCTGCTGCCTACAGGAAACACACCTCAGAGACAAAGACAGACATTACCTCAGAGTGAAAGGCTGGAAAACAACTTTCCAGGCAAATGGTCGGAAGAAGCAAGCTGGAGTAGCCATTCTAATATCAAATAAAGTCAATTTTCAACTAAAAGTCATCAAAAAAGATAAGGAAGGACACTTTATATTTATCAAAGGAAAATCCACCAAGATGAACTCTCAATCCTAAATATCTATGCCCCAAATACAAGGGCACCTACATACGTAAAAAGAAACCTTACTAAAGCTCAAAACACACATTGCACTCACACAATAATAGTAGGAGACTTCAACACCCCACTCTCATCAATGGACAGATCATGGAAACAGAAATTAAACAGAGACGTAGACAGACTAAGAGAAGTCATGAGCCAAATGGACTTAACGGATATTTATAGAACGTTCTACCCTAATGCAAAAGGATATACCTTCTTCTCAGCTCCTCATGGTACTTTCTCCAAAATTGACCATATAATTGGTCAAAAAACGGGCCTCAACAGGTACAGAAAGATAGAAATAATCCCATGCGTGCTATCGGACCACCACGGCCTAAAGCTGGTCTTCAATAACAATAAGGGAAGAATGCCAACATATACGTGGAAATTGAACAATGCTCTACTCAATGATAACCTGGTCAAGGAAGAAATAAAGAAAGAAATTAAAAACTTTTTAGAATTTAATGAAAATGAAGGTACAACATACCCAAACTTATGGGACACGATGAAAGCTAAAGCTAAGAGGAAAACTCATAGCGCTTGAGTGCCTGCAGAAAGAAACAGGAAAGAGCATATGTCAGCAGCTTGACAGCACACCTAAAAGCTCTAGAACAAAAAGAAGCAAATACACCCAGGAGGAGTAGAAGGCAGGAAATAATCAAACTCAGAGCTGAAATCAACCAAGTAGAAACAAAAAGGACCATAGAAAGAATCAACAGAACCAAAAGTTGGTTCTTTGAGAAAATCAACAAGATAGATAAACCCTTAGCCAGACTAACGAGAGGACACAGAGAGTGTGTCCAAATTAACAAAATCAGAAATGAAAAGGGAGACATAACTACAGATTCAGAGGAAATTCAAAATATCATCAGATCTTACTATAAAAGCCTATACTCAACAAAACTTGAAAATCTGCAGGAAATGGACAATTTCCTAGACAGATACCAGGTAAATCAAGTTAAATCAGGAACAGATAAACCAGTTAAACAACCCCATAACTCCTAAGGAAATAGAAGCAGTCATTAAAGGTCTCCCAACCAAAAAGAGCCCAGGTCCAGACGGGTTTAGTGCAGAATTCTATCAGACCTTCATAGAAGACCTCATACCAATATTATCCAAACTATTCCACAAAATTGAAACAGATGGAGCACTACCAACTCCTTCTATGAAGCCACAATTACTCTTATACCTAAACCACACAAAGACCCAACAAAGAAAGAGAACTTCAGACCAATTTCCCTTATGAACATCGATTTAAAAATACTCAACAAAATTCTGGCAAACCGAATCCAAGAGCACATCAAAACAATCATCCACCATGATCAAGTAGGCTTCATCCCAGGCATGCAGGGATGGTTTAATATACGGAAAACCATCAACGGATCCATTATATAAACAAACTGAAAGAACAAAACCACATGATCATTTCATTAGATGCTGAGAAAGCATTTGACAAAATTCAACACCCCTTCATGATAAAAAAGTCCTGGAAAGAATAGGAACCAAGGCCCATACCTAAACATAGTAAAAGCCATATACAGCAAAACCAGTGGCTAACATTAAACTAAATGGAGAGAAACTTGAAGCAATCCCACCAAAATCAGGGACTAGACAAGGCTGCCCACTCTCTCCCTACTTATTCAATATAGTTCTTGAAGTTCTAGCCAGAGCAATCAGACAACAAAAGGAGGTCAAGGGGATACAGATCGAAAAGAAGAAGTCAAAATATCACTATTTGCAGATGATATGATAGTATATTTAAGTGATCCCAAAAGTTCCACCAGAGAACTACTAAAGCTGATAAACAACTTCAGCAAAGTGGCTGGGTATAAAATTAACTCAAATAAATCAGTAGCCTTCCTCTACACAAAAGAGAAACAAGCCGAGAAAGAAATTAGGGAAACGACACCCTTCATAATAGACCCAAATAATATAAAGTACTGTGTGACTTTAACCAAGCAAGTAAAAGATTTGTACAACAAGAACTTCAAGACTTGAAGAAAGAAATTGAAGAAGACCTCAGAAGATGGAAAGATCTCCCATGCTCATGGATTGGCAGGATTAATATAGTAAAATGGCCATTCCAAAAAGCGATCTACAGATTCAATGCAATCCCCATCAAAATACCAATCCAATTCTTCAAAGAGTTAGACAGAACAATTTGCAAATTCATCTGGAATAACAAAAAAACCCAGGATAGCTAAAACTATGCTCAACAATAAAAGGACTTTGGGGGAATCGCTATCCCTGAACTCAAGCAGTATTACAGAGCAATTGTGATAAAACTGCATGGTATTGGTACAGAGACAGACAGATAGACCAATGGAATAGAATTGAAGACCCAGAAATGAACCCACACACCTATGGTCACTTGATTTTTGACAAAGGAGCAAAACCATCCAATGGAAAAAGATAGCATTTTCAGCAAATGGTGCTGGTTCAACTGGAGGTCAACATGTAGAAGAATGCAGATCGATCCATGCTTATCACCCTGTACAAAGCTTAAGTCCAAGTGGATCAAGGACCTCCACATCAAACCAGACACACTCAAACTAATAGAAGAAAAACTAGGGAAGCATCTGGAACACATGGGCACTGGAAAAATTTCCTGAACAAAACAACAATGGCTTATGCTCTAAGATCAAGAATCGACAAATGGGATCTCATAAAACTACAAAGCTTCTGTAAGGCAAAGGACACTGTGGTCAGGACAAACGGCAACCAACAGATTGGGAAAAGATCTTTACCAATCCTACAACAGATAGAGGCCTTATATCCAAAATATACAAAGAACTCAAAAAGTTAGACCAAGAGGGAGACAAATAACCCTATTAAAAAATGGGGTTCAGAGCTAAACAAAGAATTCACAGCTGAGGAATGCCGAATGGCTGAGAAACACCTAAAGAAATGTTCAACATCTTTAGTCATCAGGGAAATGCAAATCAAAACAACCCTGAGATTTCACCTCACACCAGTGAGAATGGCTAAGATCAAAAACTCAGGTGACAGCAAATGCTGGCGAGGATGCGGAGAAAGAGGAACACTCCTCCATTGTTGGTGGGGTTGCAGACTGGTACAACCATTCTGGAAATCAGTCTGGAGGTTCCTCAGAAAATTGGACATTGAACTGCCTGAGGATCCAGCTATACCTCTCTTGGGCATATACCCAAAAGATGCCCCAACATATAAAAAAGACACGTGTTCCACTATGTTCATCGCAGCCTTATTTATAATAGCCAGAAGCTGGAAAGAACCCAGATGCCCTTCAACAGAGGAATGGATACAGAAAATGTGGTACATCTACACAATGGAATATTACTCAGCTATCAAAAACAACGACTTTATGAAATTCGTAGGCAAATGGTTGGAACTGGAAAATATCATTCTGAGTGAGCTAACCCAATCACAGAAAGACATACATGGTATGCACTCACTGATAAGTGGCTATTAGCCCAAATGCTTGAATTACCCTAGTGGCCTAGAACAAATGAAACTCAAGACGGATGATCAAAATGTGAAGGCTTCACCCTTCTTTAAAAGGGGAACAAGAATACCCTTGGCAGGGAAGAGAGAGGCAAAGATTAAAACAGAGACTGAAGGAACACCCATTCAGAGCCTGCCCCACATGTGGCCCATACATATAGAGCCACCCAATTAGACAAGATGGATGAAGCAAAGAAGTGCAGACCGACAGGAGCCGGATGTAGATCTCTCCTGAGAGACACAGCCAGAATACAGCAAATACAGAGGTGAATGCCAGCAGCAAACCACTGAACTGAGAACGGGACCCCCGTTGAAGGAATTAGAGAATGAACTGGAAGAGCTTGAAGGGGCTTGAGACTCCATATGTACAACAATGCCAAGCAACCAGAGCTTCCAGGGACTAAGCCACTACCTAAAGACTATACATGGACTGACCCTGGACTCTGACCTCATAGGTAGCAATGAATATCCTAGTAAGAGCACCAGTGGAAGGAGAAGCCCTGGTCCTGCTAAGACTGAACCCCCAGTGAACTAGACTGTCGGGGGGGTGCAATGGGGAGGGTGGGGAGGGGAACACCCATAAGGAAGGGGGGAGGCAGGGATGTTTGCCAAATGTACATAAGAAATACTCAAGTTAATAAAAAAAAAAACTGGAGATATGTATTATTGTAATTTGAGTTGGATGGTCATAAAATCTAATAAGCACTGTATAATTTCATTTAGTTAATATTTGTATTAATATCAGCTTAGATTTTCATGAGATAATTGTGATAAGCATTAAAATTAAAAGGAATCAGGAGAAGAGTAGGTACAAAGATTCTATATGAACTGGATATTTATTGTTAGTGTTCAGCAAAAGAGATTTATATGGACCAAATGGATTACTTCTGGGAGATGGAACAGAAAACCTTAGCCTATGTTGTTTCAGGTGGTTAAGAACAGAGTGAAAATGTCAAATGCATACAATGAAGCTATGCAGAACATAGACAATGACTATTTGACAATGGAGGGTATGGTAAGGTAGTTTGAATGAAAACATCCCATGTGCTCACAGGACATTAGAAGGGGTGTGGTCTTGTTGGATGAGGACTGTTGCTAAGGGTGGGCTTTGAGGTTTCAGAAGCTAAGACAGCTCTTTTCCTACGGCCTGTAGATGAAGATGTAGAATTCTCAGCTCCTTCTGCAGTACTATGTCTGCCTGCACACTGCCACACTTCTTACTATGACAATAATGGACTAAACCTCTGAACTGTAAGCCAGCCTCAATTAAATGTTTTCCTTTATAAGAGTTGTCATGGTCATGGTGTCTCTTCACAGCAATACAATCCTAAAACAGAGGAAAAAATTCTACTAAGATGTGACATGGGAGGGAAGTCCCTCCCCAGAGCTGAGTCTGTGAAACTTCAAAACTATGAGCTAAATATAACTCTCCCTCTCCGTTTAAAAAACATATTCATGAAAGAAAAGCTTTTCATGTAAGCCATGCAATTTCAAGTGAAAGGCTATCTGCACAAAGACCTTTCTAACTAAGGCTTTCCACAAAATATAAATAGCTCATACTCTTAACTGCAAGCAACTGTCTCCCTTCTAAAATAAGGAATAATGTTATAATACCCTCTATTCAATGCTATGGCAAGAGAAAAAAATAAATGATACTCACAGAAATGAAAGAAACAAAACTCTCTGTATTTACTGATGATGGTATCTTTATGAAATCTTAAGGAATTGCTGAAGGAAAAATAGTGAGGTAAGCAAACACAGTTAAAGTTCAACCTAAAATTAATCATGTCTCTACAGAGTAGCAATATAAAATCTGAAAAAGGAGTTAAGGAAGCAAATACACATAGCAGAGTTGAACAAATTACACTACTAGTAATACCTTTAGAAAAGAATCCCATGACAGATCTACCATAAATCATTTTTAAGCAATAAAAATACATGGAAAAGCATTACATATTCATAGATTAGATTATAATATTGTGAAGTTATAAACACTTCCAAAATTGATCAATGTATTGAGTATAATCCCTGCCAGTCAGCTGCCATTTTATAAAAACTGTCAGGGTAATTTTAAATTTGACATGAATAAAAGGTACCTATAATGGTAAAAATAAATAAAACAAAATAAAATAAAAACAATCTCTGGAAGAAAGCGCAGTTCATATGTCAGCATCTACTACAAGTCCTGTAATCAGTGAGTGCACTTTGGCCACAGTTATAAGCATAGAATTCAGTTGAATCGAACTGTGAGTGCATAAACACTGTTATATTTATGGTCAGTTTGTTTCCATTGAGTGCCAGAGAAATTTAATAGGTTAGGAAAAACTAATGAGAGATAGACCAGAAAGCCCTGAGTTTGAGTCCTAGTATTATATAAATCAGGCATGATTTATAGCACATGCCAACAATTCCAACACACAAGAGGTGGAAGAAGGAGATTAGAAGTTCAAGACCAAACTTACATAGTGAATTTGAAGCTAGCCTGAGATAGATGAGATCCAGCCCTAAGAACCAAATGTTTATCTGCATATCTAAAAAAGAAGTTGCCCAGACTCTGGTATGCAAAACACACACACTCCATGCTTACACACATAACATTATTCAAATGCTGTGGGGAAACCAAAACAGACATAAGAGTAGAGGAGGACTTGTGGGGAAGACGGGATTCTGTGGGAGGAGAAAGGGGATAAAAGAGAATAATGAGAGAAATATGATTCAAACACATGACACACATACAAAATTGTGAAAAAATAAATAATTATTAAGAAGAAACTAGAAATGCACTTTTCATGGTGCAACCACAGCTTAAGAGCCATTTTACAATTGTCTAACTGCTTTCAAGTATAAGCCGAAAACAATAAGATGTACATTCTAGGGCTGGAGAGATGGCTCAGTGGTTAAGAACACTGACTGCTCTTCCAGAGGTCCTGCGTTCAATTCCCAGCAACCACATGGTGGCTCACAACCATCTGTAATGGGATCCAATGCCCTCTTCTGGTGTGTCTGAAAAGAGCAACATGTACTCACCTACATAAAAATAAATAAAAATGTATGTTCTATCCTTAACATCCATCAATTTTATTATAAATTTAAACCATATTAGTATAAAATAATGAGTATGCTAAAGAATGGACTATTTTGTGTTTGATCAGAATTATGAGTAAATCCTCTCAATCTTTAGTTTGAGCCTCATGCCTCTAAGAAAAGTTAGATCAGTGGATCTCAGAAAAAAAATTAAAAAACAAAATTAGGGTCCCAGCTCCTGCACCAGCACCCACTTGTAGTAATCTGAAAATACAGAAGCGAAGTCCTAACCTGTTTTATTGAAACATCGCTGTGACTTCAGAAGGACTATGAACGGTGATCAAATCAATAGGTGAAATCATATTAGTTGTCCGACATATAGATTCCAAACATGAAGTCTATAAGGCACAGATTCCAACAGTTCTCTGGATCATATAAATAAAGACAAGAGGAGGAAGACAGCATTCAGGTGTCTACAGTCCTGATCCAGATATTAATTATTCCTCATGTACCCTGAATAAGAACTAACATTTCACCTTTCTAGAGTAAAGCCAACACAGAAAGGTGAATTTTTCAGAGTTTGAAGAGACCCCCTTATTTGATAGAACAGACCACCCCTGTACAAAGAGAGGTTGGGGCAGACATGATTAGTGTACAGAACTACTTGGAGGTCAAGTACTTGCATGGAGGATTTTTGATTCACGAATATTCATCCACTCTCTTTGGCTGTCTCAGTTTCACTTCTTTAAAGCAATATAAATTGTTTGTGAGACCAAATTTAACCCCGTTACTTTTCTTTACAGAGAGCTTGTGTGAAGTTTAACTTACTCCCCTTAGCAGCAGTATGAAGTATATTTGCAGTGGCCCTCAGACTGCAACTTGATTTAATGGTATATAAACACATTAGTGATTTTAAAGACTTAATGCCTGCGATGACCGCAAGTGTTCCTGAGAGCTCAGAACTCCACCCTATCAATGACTTAGAAGTGGCATTCTCTCTGTCTTTTGCCATTTCGTCTGCTTCTCTTTGCTACTTTTAAGCACTTTTTCAAATTCCCCAAGCTTTCCTTCTGTTTTTCAGCTGAAATATACAACACAAAGGATAGGACCACGTCCGGGATTTGAACAATGAACATTTGTTCCTTTTGTTTCCTCTGAGAATTTATCCTCTCAACCCCAAGTATGTGAACAAGGCGCAAGTCCTTCCTGTTTTTTCTATTAGAGCCCTCCCCATTTATTCTAATCTCTACAGACTCAATAGACAGAAGAATAATTTGATGATACGTTCTCTCGCAATTTCTGTGCTTGAAACATTGAGCAGTGGGAGAGAGGAAGGTGGTCTTTCTGGCCGTCTCTCTTAATGGCAGTATTATTGTTGCTTTCCTCTCGCTTTTTATCTTTAAGAAACCGAAGCTTGGAAATGCACGTGTTTTGTTTATCACGTCAAGTTCTTACCAAAGCATCTGAGCTGGACTTCGTCCAAAAATCTATAACTCACCGTGTAATGCATAATTTTTTCTGTCAGACAGTCACAAATTTCGACACTTACTCTGCCAGAAAACACAGGTATGGATATGAAGGAGGCCCCCTCTGGGATTTACAGCTTCACCTCTCACAGTTCCCCAGTTGTCTATTGGCAAAGCCCTGCCACCTTCTGCATATTTCCAAGCATATTTCATTGTCCTTTGTTTCTGTTCAAATTTGCTTGAAATCGCCCATTGAAAGGCAGCGTAGTGAGCTTGTTTAATTGTTAATTTATTCTAATCTGTCAGAAAATGAAATGCCATAAACTGCTCCCCCGACAAAGGAGTTTCACAACAAACATACCTGCCAATAATCTTACAGTCCTCTTAAAATGGAGTCATAGACATTAACAGTAGATATTAAGAGTGTAATTTTTTTCTCGTTTATCCAACTTGATCTACAAAGCACTCTTTCCGTTTATCCTTGCCTGACTTGATGTTCCTTGATTCAGGTATATAAAAACGAGTTACTCAGAAAGGCAAAAGGTGAATTTTTTTTCAACTAAGGAAATATTAAAATTCTTAATTTAGATATATCTGAAGTTCAGCATTTCCTGAGTTAAATTAATGTACTACTTGAGTATCTGCAATTCAAATAAGTCATCTGAGAAATTGGCTCCATAGCCAGTGACGTGCTGCTTAACTGAACAGCCCTCCAAACTCTCCTAACAGATTTCTTTCTTTCTTTGTAGAATTATTTCCATCTGGTGCTTCGATATTAAACCTGAAATATGGAAAGGCTCTCCCCTCTCACCCTATTTGACTTCGAAATGCTGGCAGAGAATTTGCATGGTCAATGAATTGAGTGTTAAAACGTTGGACTTAACTGTGTAGTTGTAAGATGAAATTTTTAAAGCAGTAAACAGCTAAAGAAGTGAGCTTCTCTATGGACTTCTGAAAGACTCGTTGGAACAGAGGATCCTCGAAACTTTTCTCAATTATTCTCCAAGTTATACATATTGAAATAAATTAATGGTGAGTGCCATAAAGCCATGCTGGACATTTTAAAGATGTTCAGATTTGAGCATCCAAAACTTTGAGGAGCTGAAGTGTATGCACACAGATGTTTATATAATACAAGTAAATGGCTGTTTACATGCATGGAAGTGACACTAATAGTGATTTCATCCTAAGAATCTTAACGTCACAGTAAATTTCTAACTTTTAAGCGTGGAAACACTTTTTATAGTATCTTGACTGGAAAGCACAGAGTTACTTCTAAGAAACATAATTGCTTCCAGAAATTTCTAAGCCACTAAGAGAAGGTTTATATGAAATGAGCAATAGTCACACGGACGGAATAAGCCAGTTCCTACGCACATGGCAGCTCAGCCCAGGCACGCATAAGAACTGCAGGAGACCCATGTGCAGTACACATCCCTATGATCTGCTTCTTCCTGTTTGCGTTAGTCTTGCCACCTGCCACCATTTCTCTACCGTGCAACACTGGAGAGCAAAGGCCTTCAATAGCTCGATGAGTCCGGCTCACTTTCCCAAGTCATAACACTGGCATCTGTCCTCCCAGCATTCCTTTCTTTCAGAAGTCCCATCATCCTTTCTTCACATTGTCTCTTACTCAACTGCTTCCTTTGATCTCTTCTTAGTGCTGAGTTTCCTTGATCTTCTAGAATAGTTTTGTTGCTGTGAAGCAGAACGATACACATCCTGTACTTCATCGCTGATGATAAAACGGATGCTGAGTGACTACACAAAACGTGGGACTATTCCTCATCTCTGATCCAGTCGCGTCTAACTTTGAAAAGACATCGGAGAAGGGTCTTGGAGAGTCCCATTGTGCCATATCAGGCTCCTTGTCTTGATGAATTGGGAAAGATACCAAGGATCAAAAATAAAAGTATAGATCTATTGAAAGAGGGAGTAAAACGGGGTGCAGTCCACAGACTCAGCAAACTCATGGTTAGGTCTTAGAGTTCTTTTCCAAGTTCTTTGTATGAGTTAGCAATAGAGCAGCCCATCTCCAGGGTAAGAAATAGGGTAGATCCTTACCCTGGTTGATAGACTGATAAACTTTGGACCATCTGCACATGGCCATTCATCCCATAATTCTAAGCATCTGTAAAGCCTATGATGTTTACCCACGAGGTAGTAGATACAAGTATTCCCCTGGCAGGTCACTTTAAGGTCAGACTAGCCTTGAATTAGTTTGAGGGAAATTCTGGCTTACGCTTGCTTGGTTAATACTGACCATAAAGTGCCTAACCCCCAAATTACCCTCAGGAGAAATGGTGCTGATGTTTCCAGTCCAAGAGGGGGGGAAATAAGAGTCCATAATGCCAGAGCTGGACTACAGTCTCCTCGGGTCCATATAACCTGGATAAGAGCGACAAAGAATGAACAACTACTACGAGTTATTCACTTTATTAATGTTTTAAGAGATGGAAAAATTAATCATCAATTTGGTCATTATATAACATGTGCATCTATCAAATTACTGCACTCTACCTTGTAAATCTATACAATAAAAGCAATGATTTAAAAAATATTGTCTGATAGCAGAAATTACAGTGTCGTGAATCATGCTCAGAAATGCCTGAGGGAGTGTTTAAAGCATCTCAGAACAGTTAGAACTCAGCAAAGTCCAAACAACTCCAAACACGACAGATCTATTAAAATAAGTGAGAATCTTCCATAAAACTTTAAGATGCCAAAGAACAGATTTTTATCATTCCCCACCATGCAAAATGTCACTGTCCAGATTCAGAGCTAGTACGCAAAGGCTTTCATCTGAAATTAAAAAAAAAAAAAAAAAAAAAAAAAAAAAAAAAACAGCAATGCCCCATCGCTGTGTACAGAAAATCACAATGTATGCCTCTGGTTCAGAGAAGCAAACAAAAAGGTCTGTGTTGAGGAGTGATTGATGTAACTGGTTTGTATCTTTCATACTCCAGGGCAACAGAAAGAAAGCAAGGAGAATTTAATTTCCTCTGATTAAAAGTTGCGTTTTCTTTTCTGTCCCTTTCTTCTTTCTCCCTGCCATCTGCCTTCCACATCGTCTCCCCGCCCCCCTTCCCAAGTTTTCTCTATTTGTACCCTGGTGGCAGAGATTCAGAAGAAAGGTGGAGTCTGATCGTTTGGGTGGTCCGAGTAAATCTTTAGTCTTTGGCTAACCTCTCCTTAGACTGGAAAGCGGCCAAGAATTTGCAGTGTTAGGGAGAGTCACTTTGAAAGGCTGCAAAGCGTACATCTGGGTGCATGTCAATACAGTTCCCCTGGTTTAGTAAAAAGAAGGGAACAAAAACTTTCCAGCCAGAGCAACAACTATTTCTCCCAAACTTAAAGTGCACCCTTGTAGAAGCTGTGTTTCTTACCGGTTATAATGTTCCTTTATTTCAATTTATGGCTTGACCCCTCCTGCTAGCTAAGCCAACAAACTGGTCATTCTAAAGAAACGACTCCACGCCACATGTATTTTCTTTGTTCGGACTCTCTACTCTCTCTTGACCTCACAACATTTCATTAAACACAGGCTCAGGACAGATGGGATTTGCTTTTTGTGTCTCAGTATAATTTTAGGGACATCAAAATCTCTCTCCACAGCACCTCCTCTTTATTATAACATTAAATTAGGTCCGGATTCATTCTGAAAGACCGCTTGTGTTTTTGTTTTTTTTTTTAATTAAAAGGAGAAATAAAATCTCCTTTTCCTATAGGTAGGTTCACAAAGAATGCAGGAGTTATTTCTCCCAATGGTAACTGAACAAAAGAGATTTAAATCCTCTGAATTAGAGGGAGGATTAGAGGGGGGAAAGTCACCTGCACAGTAAGAACACATTATCACAAATGGTGAAGGGGATGTATCTTTCCGTACCTGGCAAAAGCTAAGAAAGATTCCCAGCACGGTAACAGTGATGTAGGGTCGCTTCAGTGAAAATAATCCAAATTCTTTCAGAAGACAAGGTTCTAAATCTACTTGGGTTCACCCATGCAGGCCTAGAAACTTCTAAAGAACTGCATCAAAGGCAGGTTTAAACACTTGGCGCAAGACCAAACTGGTAAAACTAAACTCAAACCGATTCAATTTGCAAGGGTCTCAAAGTCCCACTACCCTAATCTCTCAGCTCTTGAAATCATTCTCCACTCACTCTGCGTCAGGTGGGCTACAGGCAAGAAAATGGCTATTAGACATGGAAGAGTGTGTAACTAGTCTCCATTGGTGGGCAGCTCCCTCTGGAAACCCTAATGCGCTAAAAATGGGATCAGCATGGTCCTGAAAAGTAAACAATACTACACTGCGATAAAGCAAATATTTGATCTTAATTAAAATAATTAGATAAAACTTACTTAAAAAAAAGAACTCCTACAGAAATGATATTCCCAAAATAAATGAATAAATAAATAAATAAAAGGAAAAGAAAACATTTCAAGTTCACATTTGAAGATTTATTTCATCCTGTTTGTTTGTTGTTTGCTCGTTTGTTTGGTGTGTGTAAGCACAAGTGTGTAAAGCTGGAGGCCAGAAGAGGGCATTGGAGACCCTGAAGTAGAAAACAAAAGATGTGGGTCGCCCACTGTGGGTGCTGGAACCAGACTTGGGTCATCTTCATGAACAGCAAGTGCTTCTAGCCTTTGAGGCATCTCTGCAGACCCTCAAGTTTGCACTTGAAAGTTTCTGGTTTTTAGTATATTTTTCTATTAAAAAAATTAAACTGACCGAGCTAAAAAAAAAAAAAAAAAGAGTGAATTCAGGTAATACCGGACTAATATTTTAAATAATTACAAACTACTTACTTCCAAAGTATATCTATATTTTTGAAATTTTTTATTGGAAAGGATTTTTTTTTTAGTTTGTTGATATGTGTTTTATTTTTTTCTCCATCTTTATTAAATTGGGTATTTATTGTTTACATTTCAATTGTTATTCCCATTCCCAGTTTCTAGGCCAACATCCACCTAACCCCTCCAACTCCCCTTCTACATGGGTGTTCCCCTCCCCATTCTCCCCCCATTACCGCCCTCCCCCGAACAATCATGTTCACTGAAGGTTCAGTCTTGGCAGGACCAAGGGCTTCCCCTTCCACTGGTGCTCTTACTAGGCTATTCATTGCTACCTATGCAGTTGGAGCCCAGGGTCAGTCCATGTATAGTCTTTAGGTAGTGGCTTAGTCCCTGGAAGCTCTGGTTGGTTGACATTGTTGTTCATATGAGGTCTTGAGCCCCTTCAAGCTCTTTCAGTCCTTTCTCTGATTCCTTCAACGGGGGTCCCGTTCTCACTTCAGAGGTTTGCTGCTGGCATTTGCCTATGTATTTTCCATATACTAGCTGTGTCTCTTAGGAGAGATCTACATCCGGTTCCTGTCATCCTGCACTTCTTTGCTTCATCCTTCTTATCTAGTTTGATGGCTGTATATGTATGGGCCACATGTGGGGCAGGTTATGAATGGGTATTCTTGTTCCCCTTTTAAAGAAGGAGTGAAGCATTCACATTTTGATCATCCATCTTGAGTTTCATGTGTTCTAGGCATCTAGGGTAATTCAAGCATTTGGGCTAATGGCCACTTATTGATGAGTGCATACCATGTGTGCTTTTCTGTGATTGAGTTACCTCATTCAGGATGATATCGTCCAGTTCTATCCATTTGCCTATGAATTTCATAAAGTCATTGTTTTTGATACCGGAGTACTATTCCATTGTGTAGATGTACCATATTTTCTGTATCCATTCCTCTGTTGAAGGGCATCTGGGTTCTTTCCGGCTTCTGGCTATTATAAATAAGGCTGCTATGAACATAGTAGAACATGTGTTTTTGTTATATGTTGGGGCATCTTTTGGGTATATGCCCAAGAGAGGTATAGCTGGATCCTCGGGAAATTCAATGTCCAGTTTTCTGAGGAACCTCCAGACTGATTTCCAGAATGGTTGTACCAGTCTACAATCCCACCAACAATGGAGGAGTGTTCTTTCTCCACATCCTGGC
>NC_046157.1:63884075-63963531 GCF_011064425.1 Rattus rattus | reverse complement strand
TGAGTTCACAGGCAGGTCACTTTGCAGCAGACAAGTTGGTCTTACCCTGGTCCTGAGGGCTCCAAGTTCGGCCACAAGGGGTGCTGCCCACGGGCTCTCTCTGGTGGCGGCAGCAACTAGAAGATCTGCGCTGCCTCTTCCGGGAGCTTCAGTGCACCAGGGTTCCAGATGGCCTTTGGTGTTTTCCTCTGGCGTCTGAGATGTGTGTGCAGAGAGCAGTCTCTTCTGCTTTCCAGGCTTGTCTGCCTCTCTGAAGGTTTAGCTCTCCTCCCACGGGATTTGGGTGCAGAGAACTGTTTATCCGGTCTGTTTCCTTCAGGTTCAGGGTGTCTCAGGCAGGGGTCCTGCCACTCCTGGGCCCTCCCCCACGGGAGCCCAGAGGCCTTATACAGTTTCCTCTTGGGCCAGGGATGTGGGCAGGGGTGGGCAGTGTTGGTGGTCTCTTCTGCTCTGCAGTCTCAGGAGTGCCCACCTGACCAGGCGGTGAGGTCTCTCTCCCCCGGGGTCTGGGAGCAGAGAGCTGCTGCAGGCCGGAATCCGCAGGTGTGGGACTTCCGGTAAACACAGGCCGTGCCCGGTCCTAGAGGAATTCTGCCTCTGTGTGTCCCGATTTCACCAGGCAGCTTTCTTGCAGCAGAAAGGTTGGTCTTACCTGTGGTCCCGAGGCTCAAGTTCGCTCGCGGGGTGCTGCCCATGGGCTCTCTGCGGCGGCAGCAACCAGGAAGATCTGCGCCGCCCCTTCCGGGAGCCTCCGTGCACCAGGGTTCCAGATGGAGTTTGGTGTTTTCCTCTGGAATCAGTAGTGTGTGCAGAGAGCAGTCTCGTCTGGTTTCGCAGCTGATGATTTTCCTCTGATTCTGTTGTTATGTCTCCCTTTTCATTTCTGATTTTGTTAATTTGGACACACTCTCTGTGTCCTCTTGATACTCTGGATAAGGGTTTATCTATCTTGTTGATTTTCTCAAAGAACCAACTTTTGATTCTGTTGATTCTTTGTACATTCCTTTTTGTTTCTACTTGGTTGATTTAAGCTCTGAGTTTGATTATTTCCTGCCTTCTACTCCTCCTGGGTGTGTTTGCTTCTTTTTGTTCTAGAGCTTTTAGGTGTGCTGTCAAGCTGCTGACATATGCTCTCTCCTGTTTTTTCTGCAGGCCCTCAGAGCTATGAGTTTTCTTCTTAGCACAGCTTTCATTGTACGCCACAAGTTTGGGTATGTTGCACCTTCATTTTCATTAAATTCTAAGTCTTTAATTTCCTTCTTTATTTCTTCCTTGACCAGGTTATCATTGAGTAGAGCATTGTTCAACTTCCATGTATATGTGGGTGATCTTTCCTTATTGTTATTGAAGACCAGCATTAGCTTATGGTGGTCTGATAGGATACATGGGATTATTTTTATCTTTCAGTATCTGTTGAGGCCTGTTTTGTGCCCAATTATATGGTCAATTTTGGAGAAAGTACCATAAAGTGGTGAGAAGAAAGTATATTCTTTTGTTTTAGCATAGAATGTTCTATAAATGTCTGTTAAGTCCATTTGGTTCATGATATCTCTTAGTCTGTCTATGTCTCTGTTTAATTTCTGTTTCCATGATCTGTCCATTGATGAGAGTGGAGTGTTGAAATCTCCTACTATTATTGTGTGAGATGCAATGTGTGCTTTGAGCTTTAGTAAGATTTCTTTTATGTATGTAGGTACCCTTGTATTTGGAGCATAGATATTTAGGATTGAGTGTTCATCTTGGTGGATTTTTCCTTTGATGTTATGAAGTGTCCTTCCTTATCTTTTTTGATGACTTTTGGTTGAAAAATGATTTTATTTGATATTAGAGTGGCTACTCCAGCTTGCTTCTTCAGACCATTTGCTTGGAAAGTTGTTTTCTAGCCTTTCACTCTGAGGTAGTGTCTGTCTTTGTCTCTGAGGTGTGTTTCCTGTAGGCAGCAAAATGCTGGGTCTTCATTAAATATCCAGTTTGTTAATCTGTGTCTTTTTATTGGGAATTGAGTCCATTGATGCTGAGAGATATTAAGGAATAGTGATTGTTCTTTCCTATTACTTTCTCATTTGGAGGTGAGATTATGTTTGTGTGCTTTTCTTCTCTTTGTGTTGTTGCAAAACGATTAGTTTCTTGCTTTTTCTAGGGTGTAGCTTGCCTCCTTGTGTTGGGCTTTACCATTTATTATCCTTTGTAGGGCTGGATTTGTAGAAAGATATTGTGTAAATTTGGTTTTGTTATGGAATATCTTGGTTTCTCCATCTATGTTAATTGAGAGTTTTCCTGGATATAGTAACCTGAGCTGGCATTTGTGTTCTCTTAGGGTCTGTATGGGATCTGTGCAGGATCTTCTGGCTTTCATAGTCTCTGATAAGAAGTCTGGTGTAATTCTGATACGTCTGCCTTTATATGTTACTTGACCTTTTTCCCTTACTGCTTTTAATATTCTTCCTTTGTTTTGTGCATTTGGTATTTTGACTATTATGTGACAGGAGGAGTTTCTTTTCTGGTCCAATCTATTTGGGGTTCTGTAGGCTTCTTGTATGTTATGGGCATCTCTTTTTTATGTCAGGGAACTTTTCTTCTATGATTGTGTTGAAGATATATACTGGTCCTTTGAGTTGGGAGTCTTCACTGTCTTCTATACCTATTATCCTTAGGTTTGATCTTCTCATTGAGTCCTGGATGTCTTGTATGTTTTGGGCCAGTAGCCTTTTCCGTTTTACATTATCTTTGACAGTTGTGTCAATGATTTCTATGGAATCTTCTGCTCCTGAGGTTCTCTCTTCTATCTCTTGTATTCTGTTGGGGATGCTTGTATCAAAGGCTCCTTGTCTCTTCCTTTGGTTTTCTATATCTAAGGTTGTCTCCCTTTTTGACTTTGCTTATTGTTTCTATTTCCATTTTCAATTCTTTCACCTGCTTGATTGTGTTTTCCTGGAATTCTTTCAGGGATTTTTGTATTTCCTCTCTAAAGGCTTCTACTTGTTTACTTGTGTTTTCCTGCATTTCTCTAAGGGAGCCTTTTTAAAGTTTTTCATCATCACGATCAAATGTGATTTTAAATCTTGATCTTGCTTTTCTGGTGTGTTTGGATATTCAGTGTTTGCTTTGGTGGGAGAATTGGACTCTGATAATGCCATATAGTCTTGGGTTCTGTTTCTTGGATTCCTATGCTTGCCTCTTGGCATCAGGTTGTCTCTCGTGTTACCTTGTTCTGCTATTTCTGGCAGTGGCTTGACCGTCCTATAGGCCCGTGTATCAGGAGTGCTGTAGACCTGTTTTCCTGTTTTCTTTCAGTCAGTTATGAGAACAGAGTGTTCTGCTTTCAGGCATGTAGTTGTTCCTGTCTACTGGCTTTTAGCTGCTCCTGTGGGCATGTGTCCTGAGTCCACCAGGCAGGTCACTTGGAGCAGAAAAGTTGGTACTACCTCTGGTCTCGGGCCTGAAGTCGCTCCTCAGGGCTCAGTTTCAGCTCTCCATGAGGGCAGCAACCAGTAGGGCCTGCCCCTCCTTCTCTGGGGTCCCTGTGCACAGGGAGCCCAGATACCGCTAGGCGTTTTCCTCTAGAGTCAGAAATGTGGGCAGAGTGTAGTCTCCTCTGGTTTCCCACGGAATTTGGGTGCAGAGAGCTGTTTGACCAGGTCCCTTTGAAAGACCCTCGGAGCGGGGAGACCCTCACTCAAGTCTCGGGATGATGCGACCCCTCAAGAACTCACATGAGACTGTCCTTGCTGTAATAAACATGAGGTTTATTGATAGGAACCAGTGCACTGGGGTCGAGACTCATATCCCACGCAGGAGCAGTGGAGTTTGACCCCCAGTAACTAAGACAAGGGGAATTTAAAGGAAGAAACCTCAACCCGAGGGGGCAGGGATGGTGCCATTGGAAAGTGTCGAGAATACTAATGAAAAATCACAAGGAGGAGCTTCCTGTTTCTCAAGATTATTAAACTTTACGATCCATCAGTTCCTGGGAGGAGCTTCCTGTTTCTCAAGATTATTAAACTTTATGATCCATCAGTTCCTGGGAGGAGCTTCCTGTTTCTCAAGATTATTCTCTAAGATTTTAATCTAACTTCATGGTCAGCTAGTACAGGTAGAGGGCAGGGTCTGGAATTTGAGGTATTTGGGGCTTTTTTAAACTTCTGACTTCTTAGCTGCATTTTTTATTCTTTCACTTTCAGATCCGGGCGCAGTCTGGACCGCAGGGTTCCTGCTGCTTGAGTGCCCCTATGTTCCTGTTCCCAGAAGCCCTATACAGTTTCCTCTTGGGCCAGGGATGTGGGCAAAGGTGGGCAGAAGTGGTGGTCTCTCCTACCCTGCAGTCTCAGGATTGCCCAGATGTCTGATTGATGAGCTCTCTGTCCCACGGGGTTTGGAAGCAGGGAGCTGTGGGCTGGGATCAACAAGGTTCAAGTGCCAGCTAGAAACCGGAAGTGTCCGGTCCCAGAGGAATTTTGCCTTTGTGTGTCCACCAGGCAGGTCATTTGGAGCAGAAAAGTTGGTCTTACCTCTGGTCGTGGGCCTGAAGTCCCTCCTCAGGGCTGGGTTTCAGCTCTCTGTGAAGGCAGCAACCAGAAGGGCCTGCCCCTTCTTCCCAGGGGTCTCTGCGCTCCAGGGCAAACTCTCTAGAACTAATCTGCACCACCGGATGCCTGGTGTGGGAACCTCAATGTTTTATTTACATGTCCGCCTGTGTGTCTGTGTGTCTGCCACATGAAATGGCTCTGATTCTTTATTGGCCTTTTATTTATTACATTTCAAATGCTGTCCCCCGTCCCAGTTTCTCCTCTAAAAACCCTTACCCCATTCCTTCTCCCATTTGCCTCTGTGAGTGTGTTCCCCACCCCCATTCCCACCTTACAGCTCTAGAGTCCCCTTAAGCTAAGGTATTAAGTCTCCACAAGACCTAAGGTCTCCTTCCCATTGATATCAGATGAGGCCATCCTCTGCTACATATGCGGCTGGAGCCATGGGTCCCTCCATGTGTACTCTTGGGGTGGTGGTTTAGATTTGTACCTAGCTTTACAGGTGGTTGTGAACTTCCTGAAAGGAGTACTGAAAACTCCGCTTGGGTCTTACGTAAGAGCAGAAGTCATTCTTAAACCATCTCTCTAGCCCCTACCAACTATTAAACTAAGTCACTCACTTGTTTTTCTTCTCTCTTTAATTTGCAGTTTCTTGTGTCTTTTGGATATGAACATCTTGTCTGATGTACAGCATACCATTACCTTCCTTTCCACAAATCGTCTCTTCACTTGATTATTTCATTTACTGTGTAGAAGCTTCCATGTACTGCCTTATGTTACTTCTTGTAGTTTTAGGCTTGATTCCTTCAAGTCCATGCCCGCACTGTGTAGCTATTTAAATAGAAATGGTCCCTCTTGCAGGGAGGAGAGAAGCTTAGGTAAGAAAATTTAAAAAATACTTATGAGGCTCTGGAAGCTAAGATCATAAAATTCTTGAGGCCTCTCCCAAGGGATGTCAGAGAATCAAACAATCTGTGATGAGGAGATGTTGATGGCTCTGCCTCAAGTTGGGCAGGCAGCCTGAGGTATGCAGCTTTGTTCATTTTTGTTTACACTGGCAGTGCTATTTTCCAGTGAAGAGGCTGCTTTTCAAGCCATCCTTGCTCCTGTAAGTAGCTCAATGCACTCTTAGTTCACTAAGCTAGACTTGCGCAGAACTATGTCTTTTGTCTGCTCTTATTGACTTACCTAGGTCAACAGACTCTAGCTTGTAGCATTAGTCCAATATTTTGACTTTGCTCTGTTTGGTAAGTTCATGAATTAAGGTTGTACATTTAAGTCCATTTTGAGGTGATATTTATAACTGGTGTTTGAGGGAGAGATTTATTTAGTTTTACTCTTTTCCATGTGGATATTCACTTTTATTATTTTAGTTATCTAGCATTTCTTCATAAGCCTAAGAAACAGTTTATAAACTTTCCCCCAAACCTAGTATTTTGGTTAGGATTGTGTTGAAGTACAGATAGATTTGAATACAATTTTAATTTCAACAATATGGATTCTTCTGACCCAAAACAAAATACATTTCTGTTTTGGCCTTCTTTAAATTCTCATAAGATTTGAAAATACAGTTCTTCTATATGTCAATGATATTTTTGTCATTATGATTTAAGCAGTTCATGTATTTTCATGCTCTCATCATAAATGATATTTCTAAAGAGTTCTATTTCTGCCTGTTTTATTAGATTTTTCTAGATTGAATGTAGGATGTGTTTGCCGGGCAACATTCCACAGCTTAGCTATACCGCAATATCCAAAGCTTATTTATTAGATATAGAAATTCACACAAAAGGCCAAGTTATTAAAAGGCGACTTTTCCTCCTCTCTAATCTAGACAGCTTTTATTCTTTCTTCTTACCTAATTGGCATGGCTAGACACTCCACTACAAGTCTGAGTAGAAGAATTTGATGTTCTGGCTGGGTTTTGTAATCCAAACCTGGAATCTTGGAAGAGAAAATGTTAACTGTGGAATTGTTAGACCACATGATTCTTAGGCCTTTGGAACTAATTTTGGGAAGGATTGGAAGTTTGTGCTAGAGATTTTTCCCATACTCTTCCAAGCCTTGATGATTGGAGAATTCTAGTGGAATGTAGGAAGAGAAAAATTGTGATAGAAAAAATGAACAGCAAAGACCATACACATGAGGTTTCAGATGGGAAAACTCTATAAAGCATAGGATCCTGTTTAATTCATTTCATATTCTGGAAAATAGTTTGAGTTCATCTTGTCTGTTTCTTCAAATTCAAATAAGGTTGAATTCAAAAGTAATGGGTTAATTAATGTATTAGGGGAAATTTCACAATTATATAATATTTAGGGTGTGGCATGGTTACTGCTGGTTGAGATTGGCTGAGTTTACAGTGAGAGTCAGACACATAGACACACACACACACACACACACACACACACACACAAAAGCAAAGCACAAAAGTATAAAAAATATTCAGTTTGCACAAGAAAGGAACACACATGCATAGAAAGTTGTTGATAGAGATTATAACTGCTGAATGGGCTAGTGACAAGAAAGAGAAGCCAAATGGTTTGTATGGGGGCCAGTAGGACATAAGGAGAGTAGACATGATAATAGATAAAATAATGCTAATAATAATAATAATAATAATAATAATAATAATAATAGGAGAAGACAAACAAATAAATCAGAATAGGACAAAACAAACAAACAAACAAAAGAAAAAGAGCCAAAGAAAAATAGTAAGAAACACAAGTATACATAGAAATACACACACATATCCACAGCAGTCCTATAAAAACATAAAACCAGAAACTCTAATTTATACACAAAGAACAAACGATATGTGTGACAACTATTCTTGGTTATCAATTTGACCATGTATAGAAGCTAAGAGGCTAGTCACAACCACAAGCACCTGGGAAGATCTACACTTATCCTGGGTCTTCTGAGATTGGACCATACCTTGTTCTGGCAGCCTATGTAAAGGACAAAGAAGATGGAAGCTTGCTTTCTTTGCCTGCTTGTTCTCATTCTGGCTAGCAAATCCATTTCTTCACTGGCATTAGAGCCTACTTCTTCAGGATTACAGCGAATACTCAAGACCAACTGAGGCATGTAGCCTAGTGATAGAGAGAAGGAAGGTGTGAATTTTTCTGTGAATGGGAAAGGGGGAAGCTTTCGTACAAACTGGGGAAGGGGCAAAATCATATGACTTTGTCTTTCATATAAATATCTATTTCCGAGCTCCCTGCTCTCAAACCCCGTGGGAGAGAGAGCTCATCGCCCAGACAGGTGGGCACACCTGAGACTGCAGGGCAGGAAAGACCACCAATACTGCCCACTCTTGTCCACATCCCTGGCCCAAGAGGAAACTGTATAGAGCCTCTGGGAACAGGAAGATAAGGGCACTCAAGCTACAGGAGCACTGCGGTCCAGACTGTGCCTGGATCTGAAGGGACCTGGTCAAACAGCTCCCTACACCCAAATCCCATGGGAGGGAGAACCAGACCTTCAGAAGGGCAGACACGCCTGGGAAGTCAAAGGAGACTAATCTCTGCCCACATTTCTGACTCTAGAGGAAAACGCCTAGTGGCATCTGGGCTCCCTGTGCACAAGGACTCCAGAGAAGGAGGGGCAGGCCCTACTGGTTGCTGCCCTCACGGAAAGCTGAAATTGAGCCCTGAGGAGCACTTCAGGCCCGAGACCAGAGGTAGTACCAACTTTTCTGCTCCAAGTGACCTGCCTGGTGGACTCAGGACACACGCCTACAGGAACAACTGCATGCCTGAAAGCAGAACAGAAAGGACTGAAAGAGCTGAAGTGACTTGAGACCCCATATGAACAACAATGCCAACCAACCAGAGCTTCCAGGGACCAAGCCACTACCCAAAGACTAACCCGGGACTGACCCTGGGCTCCAGCTGCATAGATAAATGAATAGCCTAGTAAGAGCACCAGTGGAAGGGGAAGCCCTTGGTCCTGCCAAGACTGAACCCCCAGTGAACGTGATTGTTGGGGGAGGGTGGTAATGGGGGAGGATGGGGAGGGGAACACCCATGTAGAAGGGGAGGGGGAGGGGTTAGGGGGATGTTGGCCCAGAAACCAGGAAAGGAAATAACAATTGAAATGTTAATAAGAACTACCCAATTTAATAAAGATGAAAAAAAGGTTGAATAAAAAAAATTGAACTAGTAACAGGCTTAAGGAGACATTATCCAAGAGGAGACAAATAGCTGACATGTATATGAATAAATTTTCACCTTTGCTCATTACCAAGAAAATTAAAATTAAAACTACGGTGAAATATCACCTCACCTCAATAAGAATGGCTGCTTTCAGAAAGTCAAAAGATAAAAAATTTTGTGATGATAACCAAGGAAACAGAACACTAGCATATCTTTGTAATAATGTAAATTAGTAGTGAAGTTATTAAAAATAGAGGGTCTTCAAAACACCTACCGTATGATTCAGAAATTAGACCACCCAGATATGCAAAAATAAATGGCAACAGTATTCCAAGAGACATATCTATGCCTAGGTACACTATTCTCAACAGCTAAGAAACCGAAACAACCCAGGTCTCAAAGTGATAAATGCAATAAAGTGCATGCAAAGTAGGATGCTGTTCAGCCAGGTTACAGGAGAAGTTCCATTCTTTGTACCAACATGAACAGAATGATAGGCCAGTACTGTAAGCAAACTATTCATGAAAGACAAGTGGTACAAATTCTCACTTGTATGATGAATGTAAATATGTTGCTCTCTTGACATTGAGAGTAGAATAGTGGCTATCAGAATGAGATGGAAAGATATTGATCAATGGGTATTTACAGTTATCCTAAGTGAGTCCTGAAAGGTCCATTGAACAACATTGTGACCAGGTAATATTGATGCACTATGTGTTTCAACACTGAGTGGGAATGGACTATGAAGTATAAAAAGTTTCAGAGGAAAATGAATATATTTAAACTTATTAAAATATCATAAAGTATACATATATATTGAAACACTATATCCTGAACAAGTTCATATAATTTTTGTTTATGTAACAGAAAAAATATTAAAATAAAACAGGGAACACAATGTGTTTTTAAAGAGCAGTGTAGAATGAATGTAATGATAATTTATAAAGCTTCATTCATCAACATAATACTATCTCACCATGAAAACAGAGTGCCGATCAATGGAAAAAAAACAGTCTGTGGATAAGCACCCATCTACACACATAATGATACAAGATTAAAATTATAAGATCTTTCAAAAATGGTGGTAAGAAAATGAGATGTCTATATGGAAGATATAAACTTTGATCTATACCTCACACTGCATACAAAAATTAAACCTAATTGGTGTAGAAACTTAAGGTTACATTCTACAGTGATAAAATATATGAGCAAAAATTTTTTAAAAATAATTAGTGACTGAATTAAGCAATTTTTGTATACCACAATGAACAGGGTAGTATGGTTTTTAAAAAATGATTTTCATCTATTAAAATTTTTAAAAACTGTTTTCAAAAGATTGTTTTAAAATGACACTTGTAGACAGTTCGCGCTGGCAAGGATGTGGAGTAAGGGAAACACTCCTCCCCTGTTGGTGCACACGTATACAGCCACTTTGGAAGTCAAAAAGTTGGTTTATTAGAAATCAATCTGTCCCAAGACGCAAGTACACTATTCCTGGGCATATACCCAAAGGATTCTCCATCCTACCACAAGGACATACACTCAACTATGTTCATAGCAGCATTATTCATACTAGCAAAAAATTAGAAACAACCTACATGTCCCTCAAACAAAGAATGGATAAAGAAAAGGTGGTGCATTTACAGAACAGAAACTTACTCAGCTGTTAAGCACAATGACGTCATGAAATTTGCAGGCAAATGGATAGAACTAGGAAAAAGAGAAAAGTCATGCTGAGTGAGGCAAACCAGATGCAGAAAGACAAGCATGGTACGCACTTACTCATAAGCGAATATTAGTCATAAAGTACAGTATAACCATGGTACAATCTACAGACCCAGGGAGGCTAAGAACAAAGGGAGCTTAAACACGGACATAAGATGCCCCTGAAAGGGGGAAATAGAATAGATTTTGTAGACAGAATGGGGATGGGTAGGATTGGAGTAGGAAGAATCAGTTGGGAAGATGGTCAAGGGAAAATACTGGGAGAAACTACTGGAATTTGGAGCATTTTAAGGGCCAATGGAAGCCTTGTGCAATGAAAACCCAGTAAAGACTCTTATTAATAAAGGACATGAAGCCTGAACCATCTATTTTCTGTAACCAGGCAAGGCCTCAACTGGAGAAATTGACACCAATTCAGCCACAAAACCTTCAACCTAAAGTTTGTCCTGTCTGAAAAATGTGCTAGGACTAGAACCTAACAGAACCATCATCAAAGAGACCAGATGCAGAGACATGCAGTCAAATATCAGACACACTCTGGCAATCCTGCTGAGGAGAGGGAGGAACCAGATGGGTCAGGGACTCACCTCAAGAACACTACCCACAGAATCAACTGGCCTAGACTCACAAGAACTTCAGAGATCAGGGAACTTGTAGGGTTCTGACCTGGTTCTTCTACATATATGTTATTGTTGAGTAGCTTGATATTATTGTGGAAATGCTTACAGTGGGAACAGGGATCGTTCCTAACTCTTTTGCCTACCTGTGGGACCATTCCCTCTACTGAGTTGCCCTGTCCAGCATGATGTGATGGTACGCATATTCCTGGTCTCATTATAGCTTGTTATGCCATGTTTGGTTGATGTCCCAGGGAGATGTGCTCTTTTCTGAAAGGGAGGAGGAAAGGAGGGGAAATTGTAGTCAGGATATAATGAGAAGAAATTTAAAGAGTGATAAGAGTTTTAAAGGTCTTAGGGGGAAAAAATTGATTCTGTGAGAAGCAAACTGGCCTCCTGAGAGGGAGCCACTGACAATGGGGGTTTAGTTGTTTATGAACCTAAGCTAGGGAGGATAGCTCTCAAGCTGAGATAGTCCTCTGCACACCTGACTAGAGGAGATAATGGGCCAGAGCTGAGCTAGTCTCTAAAATTCATCAAGGTGTCACCAAATATGCCAGTGAACATGCCAACCAATCACAATTGCACTAATGTCATTATGTTGACCCCTACCAGTCATATCACAGGTTACATAAGTCTTCTGGAAAATTCCTCTAGCCCTGCATAAAAGGAGGCTTGCAAGTACCTGAAGTTATCCTCATTTGGATGAATGGTTGACCCCTGCATGCTGATCATTTCTGCGGAATAAACGTTTTTGTCTTTGCATACTATTTGAGTCTGGATTCTTCCTTCAGTGGTTTTTTTGGACCCTAAGAGTGATACTTGTAAGATCCTGAAGAATTTATGAAAAGCATCCTTTTAGATTTAATAAACACAGAAATATACCAGAGTATTAAAAAATCAACATAAAAACAAAGTAGCTTTTACATACAAACGAAAACTCCAGCATATAGAAAATTAAGTAACAAGTGCTTTGGCATAAACTTAATAAATACTTCTGCAATGACAATTATAAAACAATAAAAAAAGAAAAAAGAAAGATAAAAGAAATATTAAAAGATAGAAAGGGGTCCTTGTTCATGACTCTGCAGAGTCCTATAAAGGCACCATGGTAACAAAAGAGACAAATACCAATATATCAATGGCATTGTTCATATTAACAGAAAAGGAATCTTCACTTTTATCTGGGAACACAGCCAATCCTGATTAGCCAGGAGAATTCTGAAAAATGCAGCAGTGTAGAGGTCCCCTGCTTTCAAACTATTCTGCCAAGCTATCATAACAGAAACAACATGAGACATATAAGTCAAAAAATTAAAGGATTCCCAAATAAGTCCCAGCAGGTGCAACTGTCTGATTCCTGACAAAAATTCCAGAGTATACATTGATGAAAAAAAACAGCCACTGTAAAAAGGGGTCCTGAATAAAATCAGGCCAATGTCTCTCGAAGTCTAAAAATATTAACGAAAATAGACCCAGAACATTAATGCAATATCTTAAATTTTGAAAGCACAACAAGAAAACAGAGGTAACACTAGGTCTAATGTAAGCAAAGATTTTCTGAATGGGAATCAGCTCAAAAATAAGAGCAAGAAGTGGCATCGAATGAACAAGAACGGTGCATCAAATTAAAATACTCGCATGGCCGGGGAACAACTGCAGAAGGAGTCTATGTGCAGAATGAGAGAGAAGTGTCTTCCAGAGAACTAACCTCCAAAGTATGTACATTAAAACTCAAAAGTTGACAAAAGAAAAATAACCCGATAAATCAGTGGGCAATGAAATTCAACAAGTACTTTTCAAGAAGAGACATACAAATTATCAATAAATGCATAAATAATATTCAACATCCTCAGCCATTAGGGAAATGTAATTCAAAACTATGCAGAGATCCAATCTTATCTTCTTAGATTGGCTATTCCCAAAACACAAGGGACAAAGGTAGGTGCTGACGCAGGAGGTGGGGTGGGACTTCAATAACTGCTGGTGGGAATGTCCGTTAATTCAGCTGTTATGGAAATATGTAATATGGTAGCTCAAACAACCAAAAATATAGTTTTCATATTGTCCAGATGATATGAAATGCTTCACAGCATACAACCTAAGTCAGCTTGCTATGGAGACATCTACCTAAGCCATGTTTATCAGAGCACTATTACGTCACCAAACTATAGAATTGGCAAAATGTTCCCCTGTGGATGACTGGGTAAAGAAAGCATGGAATATACTTGCCATGGAATCTTATTCATCGAAAAAGAATAAATGTATGCCATTTGGGGGAAATGAGTAAGACCAAAGACTATCAAGTTAAGTGAAAGAAGGCAAGCCCAAAGACTATCAAGTTAAGTGAAAGAAGGCAGGCCCACAAAGAAAAGCATCGGATGATTCTTTCTTATTTGTAATCTATGGAGGAGAAGAAAAAGAACATGAAAACAGGGCTAGGGGGCACTAAAGATGTGGAAGGGGAATGGAGACTAACAAAGGTTAAACAAGGAATGAATATAATCAAAATAAACTACACGCAATGCTTGTAAATACCATAATGTAAGTCCTTAACTTTATGTAATTAATACACACTAACAAGGAATAAAAGCTGCTAGTAGATGAATGAAAGGACAGCCCATATGCTAAACTTAAACATTTACATGTGTAATAATAGATGTGTGGCATAATACATAAAGAACTCTAAATTTCAATAGAAAATAACCCAATAAAGAAGACAAAAACCTGGGATAAGCATTTAACTGAAGAAGTTTCTCTAAAAAAATAAGGATATTAAAATATGCTTGATAACTTTAACTGGAGGGGTAAATAAATATCATAATAATATCCAAATGTTCACATATTAGAATGGTCAATTTTTTATACTTAATACACATTATTTTTTTCTCCATCTTTATTAAATCTGGTATTTCTTATTTACATTTCAATTGTTATTCCCTTTCCTGGTTTCCAGGCCAACATCCCCTTAACCCTCCAACTCCCCTTCTACATAGGTGTTCCTCCCCCCATTACCGCCCTCCCCCCAACCATCACGTTCACTGGGGCTTCAATCTTGGCAGGACCCAGGGCTTCCCCTTCCACTGGTGCTCTTACCAGGCTATTCATTGCTATCTATGAGGTTGGAGTCCAGGGTCAGTCCATGTATAGTCTTTAGGTAGTGGCTTAGTCTCTGGAAGCTCTGGTTGGTTGGCATTGTTGTTCATATAGAGTCTCAAGCCCCTTCAAGCTCTTTCAGTCCTTTCTCTGATTCCTTCAATGAGGTCCCATTCTCAGTTCAGAGGTTTGCTGCTGGCATTCGTATGTATTTGCTGTATTCTGGCTGTGTCTCTCAGGAGAGATCTACATCCGGTTCCTGTCAGCCTACACTTCTTTGCTTCATCCATCTTATCTAGTTTGGTGGCTGTATATGTATGGGCCACATGTGGGGCAGGCTCTGAATGGGTGTTCCTTCAGTCTCTGTTCTAAACTTTGCCTCTCTATTCCCTGCCAAGGGTATTCTTGTTCCCCTTTTAAAGAAGGAGTGAAGCATTCACATTTTGGTCATCCTTCTTGAGTTTCATGTGTTCTGTGCATCTAGGGTAATTCGAGCATTTGGGCTAATAGCCACTTATCAATGAGTGCATACCATGTGTGTTTTTCTGTAATTGTGTTACCTCACTCAGGATATATTTTCCAGTTCCATCCATTTGTCTATGAATTTCATGAAGTCATTGTTTTTGATAGTGGAGTAATAATCTATTGTGTAGATGTACCACATTTTCTGTATCCATTCCTCTGTTGAAGGGCATCTGGGTTCTTTCCAGCTTCTAGCTATTATAAATAAGGCTGCTATGAACATAGTGGAACATGTGTTCTTGTTATATGTTGGGGCATCTTTTGGGTATATGCCCAAGAGAGGTAAAGCTGGGTCCTCAGGTAGTTCAATGTCCAATTTTCTGAGGAACCTCCAGACTGATTTCCAGAATGGTTGTACCAGTCTGCAATCCCACCAACAATGAAGGAGTGTTCCTCTTCCTCCACATCCTCGCCAGCATCTGCTGTCACTGGAGTTTTTGATCTTAGCCATAGAATGGTCAATTTAAGATGACCAGCCAAGTGCTGCATATGATATGGAGAGACCAGAGCTTTCGTCTGCTGCTGGTGCCAATACAAAATAGTAAAACTTCTGTGGAAAGCATTATAAACAAGCAAAAAATAAATACACAGTTTAATCTAGGCATTCTATGCCTAAATATTTGCCTAAGAGATTTAAAAATATGTTCACTGAAAGATTTGCACATGAATGTTCTTAGCAATTTTATTTCTAACAACCAAAAACTAAAAAATAAATAAAAATAAAACAGTGGAAATGCCTACTGCTGACAATGGATACACAAACCAACATATCCAAATAACAGACTGGTAATCAGTCAAGTGAATGTTTCGCTGATGTGTATTATACAATGAATCTCAATGTATTCTGAATAATCAGCCAGACTGAAATAAATGCATATTGTTATTCTATGTATATAATTCTGTGTACATAATTCAGTAACATAACAGAAAGACCAGTAGTGGCATGGACAATTATATCCCAGTGACCCTGCTGAAATGAATGAGACACCAACTGCAGAGAATTTCAATATCAAAATAAATAATGATGGCAATGTAATGTAACACTAAAAACTCCAGTTCATCTAGCCATGAGAGACAAACAAAAGCCAGAGCAGGGAGATGACCTTCCTGGGCAGAGATTGCCATATCAATTAACAATGAATGGGATAATCATAAGCTAGCCATTTGCAACCTTTAATATAATAATGGGATTAGGGGAAATCAGTAATTTGTGAAAAAATACAGCTTAGCACCACTTTGCTTTGTTTCCTTCCGAACTGAAATATATCTCCTGGAGGAGGGGGAAGCTGGTAAGACTAAGAAAACCAGGGAATTGAAGCAGGATCAGGAAACTTGGAAAGCTCTACCATCTGCCAGGCACCAGCCAAGGCTGTGAAAGCAGTGGACAGTTTCTTAGGAAGTTAGACCCTCTCTCTAGTGGAACTGCCTGTGATTTGGGCAGGGAGCTCCCGAGATGCAACTTTCATGAGTCATCATCCATGTAGGACCAAGACTTTCCATAAACGCAGCTGCCTTGGAGTCATCAGTATCCCTATACTTAAACCCAGTCGCCTCATCGGTTTAGCAAGCCAGGCTTAGGTAGAAAAATTCCTTTCACTAGTGCCTGATCTAAGGTGACTAAATATTTATTCACATCTCCCCAGAAAAGTCACAGGACAATTTTGTATTTATTTTTCAAACATTTATGGGCTATTACCCTTCTTCAGCTAATATAATATATATACATAATATCATATATTATATAATTACATATATTAGCTGAAGATATAGAAATAGATGTATATACATTCATTTCGGAGGAAACAGACCGGGTAAACAGTTCTCTGCACCCAAATCCCGTGGGAGGGAGAGCTAAACCTTCAGAGAGGCAGACACACCTGCGAAACCAGAAGGGACTGCTCTCTACACACATTGCTGATTCCAGAGGAAAACACCGGAGGCCATCTGGAACCCTGGTGCACGGAGGCTCCCGGAAGAGGCGGCGCAGATCTTCCTGGTCGCTGCCACCGCGGAGAGCCCGTGGGCAGAACCCCGCGAGAGAACTCGAGCCTCGGGGCCACAGGTAAGACTAACTTATCTGCTGCAAGTGACTTGCCTGGTGGAATCGGGACAAACAGAGGCAGAATTCCTCTAGGATCGGGCACGCCCTGTGTTTACCGGAAGTCCCACACCCGCGGATCCCGCCCGCAGCAGCTCTCTGCTCCCAGAACCCGTGGGAGAGATACCCACCCCCCTGGTCAGGTGGGCACCCTGAGGCTGCAGAGCGGAAGAGACCACCAACACTGCCCACCCCTGCCCACATCCCTGACCCAAGAGGAAACTGTACAAGGCCTCTGGGTTCCTGTGGGGGAGGGCCCAGGAGCAGCAGGAGCCCTGCCTGAGACACCGCCGGAACCTGAAGGAAACAGACCGGATAAACAGTTCTCTGCACCCAAATCCCGAGGGAGGGAGAGCTAAACCTTCAGAGAGGCAGACACGCCTGCGAAACCAGAAGAGACTGCTCTCTGCACACATTACTGATTCCAGAGGAAAACACCGGAAGCCATCTGGAACCCTGGTGCACGGAGGCCCCCGGAAGAGGCGGCGCAGATCTTCCTGGTTGCTGCCACCTCGGAGAGCCCGTGGGCAGAACCCCGCGAGCGAACTTGAGCCTCGGGACCACAGGTAAGACCAACTTTTCTGCTGCAAGTGACCTGCCTGGTGAACTCAAGGCACAGGTCCACAGGAAGAGCTGAAGACCTGTAGAAAGGAAAAACTACACGCCTGAAAAGCAGAACACTCTGTCCCCATAACTGACTGAAAGAGAGAAAACAGGTCTACAGCACTCTGACACACAGGCCTATAGGAGAGTTTAGCCACTGTCAGAAATAGCAGAACAAAGTAACACTAGAGATAATTTGATGGCGAGAGGCAAGCGCAGGAACCCAAGCAACAGAAACCAAGACTACATGGCACCATTGGAGCCCAATTCTCCCATCAAAACAAACATGGAATATCCAAACACACCAGAAAAGCAAGATCTAGATTCAAAATCATATTTGACCATGATGCTGGAGAACTTCAAGAAAGACATGATGAACTCCCTTAGAGAACAAGTAGAAGCCTACAGAGAGGAATCGAAAAAATGCCTGAAAGAATTCCAGGAAAACATAAATAAACAAGTAGAAGCCCATAGAGAGGAGACACAAAAATCCCTGAAAGAATTCCAGGAAAACACAATCAAACAGTGGAAGGAATTAAAAATGGAAATAGAAGCAATCAAGAAAGAACACATGGAAACAACCCTGGATATAGAAAACCAAAAGAAGAGACAAGGAGCTGTAGATACAAGCTTTACCAACAGAATACAAGAGATGGAAGAGAGAATCTTAGGAGCAGAAGATTCCATAGAAATCATTGACTCAACTGTCAAAGATAATGTAAAGCGGAAAAAGCTACTGGTCCAAAACATACAGGAAATCCAGGACTCAATGAGAAGATCAAACCTAAGGATAATAGGTATAGAAGAGAGTGAAGACTCCCAGCTCAAAGGACCAGTACATATCTTCAACAAAATCATAGAAGAAAACTTCCCTAACCTAAAAAAAGAGATACCCATAGGCATACAAGAAGCCTACAGAACTCCAAATAGATTGGACCAGAAAAGAAACACCTCCCGTCACATAATAGTCAAAACACCAAACGCACAAAATAAGGAAAGAATATTAAAAGCAGTAAGGGAAAAAGGTCAAGTAACATATAAAGGCAGACCCATCAGAATCACACCAGACTTTTCGGCCAGAAACTATGAAGGCCAGAAGATCCTGGACTGATGTCATACAGACCCTAAGAGAACACAAATGCCAGCCCAGGCTACTGTATCCTGCAAAACTCTCAATTAACATAGATGGAGAAACCAAGATATTCCATGACAAAACCAAATTTACACAATATCTTTCTACAAATCCAGCATTACAAAGGATAATAAATGGTAAAGCCCAACATAAGGAGGCAAGCTATACCCAAGAAGAGGCAAGAAACTAATCGTTTTGGCACCAAAACAAAGAGAAGAAAAGCACACAAACATAACACATCCACGTATGAATATAACAGGAAGCAATAATCACTATTCCTTAATATCTCTCAACATCAATGGCCTCAACTCCCCAATAAAAAGACATAGATTAACAAACTGGATACGCAACGAGGACCCTGCATTCTGCTGCCTACAGGAAACACACCTCAGAGACAAAGACAGACACTACCTCAGAGTGAAAGGCTGGAAAACAACTTTCCAGGCAAATGGTCGGAAGAAGCAAGCTGGAGTAGCCATTCTAATATCAAATAAAGTCAATTTTCAACTAAAAGTCATCAAAAAAGATAAGGAAGGACACTTTATATTTATCAAAGGAAAAATCCACCAAGATGAACTCTCAATCCTAAATATCTATGCCCCAAATACAAGGGCACCTACATACGTAAAAGAAACCTTACTAAAGCTCAAAACACACATTGCACCTCACACAATAATAGTAGGAGACTTCAACACCCCACTCTCATCAATGGACAGATCATGGAAACAGAAATTAAACAGAGACGTAGACAGACTAAGAGAAATCATGAGCCAAATGGACTTAACGGATATTTATAGAACGTTCTACCCTAATGCAAAAGGATATACCTTCTTCTCAGCTCCTCATGGTACTTTCTCCAAAATTGACCATATAATTGGTCAAAAAACGGGCCTCAACAGGTACAGAAAGATAGAAATAATCCGATGCGTGCTATCGGACCACCACGGCCTAAAGCTGGTCTTCAATAACAATAAGGGAAGAATGCCCACATATACGTGGAAATTGAACAATGTTCTACTCAATGATAACCTGGTCAAGGAAGAAATAAAGAAAGAAATTAAAAACTTTTTAGAATTTAATGAAAATGAAGGTACAACATACCCAAACTTATGGGACACGATGAAAGCTGTGCTAAGAGGAAAACTCATAGCGCTGAGTGCCTGCAGAAAGAAACAGGAAAGAGCATATGTCAGCAGCTTGACAGCACACCTAAAAGCTCTAGAACAAAAAGAAGCAAATACACCCAGGAGGAGTAGAAGGCAGGAAATAATCAAACTCAGAGCCGAAATCAACCAAGTAGAAACAAAAAGGACCATAGAAAGAATCAACAGAACCAAAAGTTGGTTCTTTGAGAAAATCAACAAGATAGATAAACCCTTAGCCAGACTAACGAGAGGACACAGAGAGTGTGTCCAAATTAACAAAATCAGAAATGAAAAGGGAGACATAACTACAGATTCAGAGGAAATTCAAAATATCATCAGATCTTACTATAAAAAGCCTATACTCAACAAAACTTGAAAATCTGCAGGAAATGGACAATTTCCTAGACAGATACCAGGTACCCAAGTTAAATCAGGAACAGATAAACCAGTTAAACAACCCCATAACTCCTAAGGAAATAGAAGCAGTCATTAAAGGTCTCCCAACCAAAAAGAGCCCAGGTCCAGACGGGTTTAGTGCAGAATTCTATCAGACCTTCATAGAAGACCTCATACCAATATTATCCAAACTATTCCACAAAATTGAAACAGATGGAGCACTACCAACTCCTTCTATGAAGCCACAATTACTCTTATACCTAAACCACACAAAGACCCAACAAAGAAAGAGAACTTCAGACCAATTTCCCCCTTATGAACATCGACGAAAAATACTCAACAAAATTCTGGCAAACCTAATCCAAGAGCACATCAAAACAATCATCCACCATGATCAAGTAGGCTTCATCCCAGGCATGCAGGGATGGTTTAATATAATGGAAACCATCAACGTGATCCATTATATAAACAAACTGAAAGAACAAAACCACATGATCATTTCATTAGATGCTGAGAAAGCATTTGAAAAAATTCAACACCCCTTCATGATAAAAGTCCTGGAAAGAATAGGAATACAAGGCCCATACCTAAACATAGTAAAAGCCATATACAGCAAACCAGTGGCTAACATTAAACTAAATGGAGAGAAACTTGAAGCAATCCCACTAAAATCAGGGACTAGACAAGGCTGCCCACTCTCCCCTACTTATTCAATATAGTTCTTGAAGTTCTAGCCAGAGCAATCAGACAACAAAAAGGAGGTCAAGGGATACAGATCGGAAAAAGAAGAAGTCAAAATATCACTATTTGCAGATGATATGATAGTATATTTAAGTGATCCCAAAAGTTCCACCAGAGAACTACTAAAGCTGATAAACAACTTCAGCAAAGTGGCTGGGTATAAAATTAACTCAAATAAATCAGTAGCCTTCCTCTACACAAAAGAGAAACAAGCAGAGAAAGAAATTAGGGAAACGACACCCTTCATAATAGACCCAAATAATATAAAGTACCTCGGTGTGACTTTAACCAAGCAAGTAAAAGATTTGTACAACAAGAACTTCAAGACTCTGAAGAAAGAAATTGAAGAAGACCTCAGAAGATGGAAAGATCTCCCATGCCTATGGATTGGCAGGATTAATATAGTAAAAATGGCCATTCTGCCAAAAGCGATCTACAGATTCAATGCAATCCCCATCAAAATACCAATCCAATTCTTCAAAGAGTTAGACAGAACAATTTGCAAATTCATCTGGAATAACAAAAAACCCAGGATAGCTAAAACTATGCTCAACAATAAAAGGACTTCAGGGGGAATCGCTATCCCTGAACTCAAGCAGTATTACAGAGCAATAGTGATAAAAACTGCATGGTATTGGTACAGAGACAGACAGATAGACCAATGGAATAGAATTGAAGACCCAGAAATGAACCCACACACCTATGGTCACTTGATTTTTGACAAAGGAGCCCAAACCATCCAATGGAAAAAAGATAGCATTTTCAGCAAATGGTGCTGGTTCAACTGGAGGTCAACATGTAGAAGAATGCAGATCGATCCATGCTTATCACCCTGTACAAAGCTTAAGTCCAAGTGGATCAAGGACCTCCACATCAAACCAGACACACTCAAACTAATAGAAGAAAAACTAGGGAAGCATCTGGAACACATGGGCACTGGAAAAATTTCCTGAACAAAAACACCAATGGCTTATGCTCTAAGATCAAGAATCGACAAATGGGATCTCATAAAAACTACAAAGCTTCTGTAAGGCAAAGGACACTGTGGTTAGGACAAAACGGCAACCAACAGATTGGGAAAAGATCTTTACCAATCCTACAACAGATAGAGGCCTTATATCCAAAATATACAAAGAACTCAAAAGTTAGACCAGGGAGACAAATAACCCTATTAAAAAAATGGGGTTCAGAGCTAAACAAAGAATTCACAGCTGAGGAATGTCCGAATGGCTGAGAAACACCTAAAAGAAATGTTCAACATCTTTAGTCATCAGGAAATGCAAATCAAAACAACCCTGAGATTTCACCACACCAGTGAGAATGGCTAAGATCAAAACTCAGGTGACAGCAAATGCTGGCGAGGATGCGGAGAAAGAGGAACACTCTCCATTGTTGGTGGGGTTGCAGACTGGTACAACCATTCTGGAAATCAGTCTGAGGTTTCTCAGAAAATTGACATTGAACTGCCTGAGGATCCAGCTATACCTCTTTGGGCATATACCCAAAAGATGCCCCAACATATAAAAAAAGACACGTGCTCCACTATGTTCATCGCAGCCTTATTTATAATAGCCAGAAGCTGGAAAGAACCCAGATGCCCTTCAACAGAGGAATGGATACAGAAAATGTGGTACATCTACACAATGGAATATTACTCAGCTATCAAAAACAACGACTTTTATGAAATTGTAGGCAAATGGTTGAACTGAAAATATCATTCTGAGGAGCTAACCCAATCACAGAAAGACATACATGGTATGCACTCACTGATAAGTGGCTATTAGCCCAAATGCTTGAATTACCCTAATGGCCTAGAACAAATGAAACTCAAGACGGATGATCAAAATGTGAATGCTTCACTCCTTCTTTAAAAGGGGAGCAAGAATACCCTTGGCAGGGAAGAGAGAGGCAAAGATTAAAACAGAGACTGAAGGAACACCCATTCAGAGCCTGCCCCACATGTGGCCCATATACATATAGAGCCACCCAATTAGACAAGATGGATGAAGCAAAGAAGTGCAGACCGACAGGAGCCGGATGTAGATCGAACCTGAGAGACACAGCCAGAATACAGCAAATACAGAGGCGAATGCCAGCAGCAAACCACTGAACTGAGAACGGGACCCCGTTGAAGGAATCAGAGAATGAACTGAAGAGCTTGAAGGGGCTTGAGACCCCATATGTACAACAATGCCAAGCAACCAGAGCTTCCAGGGACTAAGCCACTACCTAAAGACTATACATGGACTGACCCTGGACTCTGACCTCATAGGTAGCAATGAATATCCTAGTAAGAGCACCAGTGGAAGGAGAAGCCCTGGGTCCTGCTAAGACTGAACCCCCAGTGAACTAGACTGTCGGGGAGGCGGCAATGGGGGGAGGGTGGGGAGGGGAACACCCATAAGGAAGGGGGGGGGAGGGAAGGGGATGTTTGCCAAATGTACATAAGAAATACTCAAGTTAATAAAAAAAAAAAGAAAGAAAAAAAAATAGATGTATATACATTCATTTCTTACCCACCCACACCTATCTGCTCCTGTTTCTTTTGCATGAACTCAACCCAATACACTTCTCTTGGAATGGGCAGCCATTCTGGTTAGCATGTGGGAAACTATAAAGGGATGGTGGTGTGTCTCCAGAGATGTCCCATGATGCAAATCAAGTAGAGGAAAGTCCTTTTCGAGTCCTGATCTGCTGGAAAATAACGTAGTTGTCTGTTCCAAATCATTTCCACAAACAGAGGCACGGGCCTATCCACGAGAGTCAACAAAGATGCTTCAACACTGTGCTATCTGAGGGCTTGGTGCTATGACAAGGAGCATAAACCGTCTCTCAACTTCTACACACCTTCTAAAAGTGTGTGGAAGCAAAAGGGTTGATAAAGTTCATTTTTTTTATTTTTTTTTTTATGTCTTGATAGCTGTTGTTTCTCCTCTATATATAAACAAAAACAAATTTGGAAAAAGATTCAAACACAGCTGATATGATTTCAGGAGTTAAGTGTGCAATTTGGTCACTTCACCTCTAGCAATTTCAGTATTATTTTAGATCAATTAGCTTGGGAGTTACTGCTCTACACGGCTCCAAGTGTCCAGAGCAATAGAATCCCTCCAGTGACTGAAGCTGTTCTCCGTACTCTGCTGGGATTCTGAACGAACTCGAATCTATTCCTCTCTCCATTAGCAGCAAAATACCTGGGGAATTATGTAAATCATGGGTGTTCTTGTTACTTAAAATCCATCCTTAGTATTAGTTTTATAATTAAACAAATTGCAAGTTATGTAATTTTTACTACTGGAATCTTGAACCAGAAATTATTAAGAGGAAAAAATGAAATGGTCATTTCTATGAAAGAACATGCTTTTATGTTACTGAATTGACATCGTATAATAATTATGGAAGAAATAAGAGATTCACTGACTTTTGATGTGTTCGTTTTATACTAGTTTTTGTTTTCTCTTTATGACGGGGTCTCAGTATATCCTTGACTTGCTTTGAACTCATCATATGACAAAAATAACCTTAAACTCGCGGCTTCCCTGCTTCCTACCAAGAGCTGAGATTATGGGCATGTGCTGACACATCTTGCTGGGTTTTCTTATTTAATGTATAATAGAAAACAAGTTTTTAATGTTTTACTGTTTAGACTTCCCTTTTCTTTATTTAGCATGTTTTCACCAGCTTGCACATCTTATGTCTTGCCAACAAAGAAGCTGGAAGGGCTCCCCCTCCTCAACCTGTAGAAGTCACTTCTTCATCCACCGTATACTTGTTTCTATCTCAGGTATCTAATACTAGTGGCTGTGCTACAATTCACTTATGACATAAAGTCAGCATTCAGTCCCATCAGTTTGGGGACTCAGGAGGCCCAAAGCTGCTCACCTTGTAAACCAGTACCAAATGCTGGAAGCAGGGGTACCCAAGACACCCACACAGTCAACCACTGGTTACTCATCCACGATGACCCCATTCCTCTTTCAAATTCTGTATACACTAGAATAAATGAAGAAACTTAAAAGTAGTGAGTTCAGCTTTGTGTTTTGTGTCAGAGTCAGTATAATACCTTTTTTATTGAAAGGGACGTAGGACCATGAGACATTTTGTTAGGAAGTATCTTAGTCAGAGTTTATATTTCTGCACAAACATCATGACCAAGAAGCAAGTTGGGGAGGAAAGAGTTTACTCAGCTTACACTTCCACATTGCTGTCCATCATCAAAGGAAGTCAGGACTGGAACTCAAGCAGGTCAGGAAGCAGGAACGGATGCAGAGGCCATGGAGGGATGTTACTTACTGGCTTGCTTCCCCTGGCTTGCTCAGCTTGCTTTCTCATAGAAGCCAAGACCACCAGCCCAGGAATAGCACCACCCACAATGGGTGCTCCCACCCTTAATCACTGATTGAGAAAATACCTTGCAGCTGGATCTCATGGAGGCATTTCCTCAAGGCCATTCCCCAAGACATTTCCTCACATATATTCCACAATATACATGTGTGTGTGTTTATATATGTTATATATAATTTATAGATAAAAGAGAATATAAATATGTTTATATATTTATTTTATGAATTATATGAATTGTGTGAATTATATATGAATATATAATCTAAATAAACATATAGAAATATAGAGATATAGATTAGATAGACAGACAGACAAGCAGATAGATAGACTCTCCATCCACACAGTGGGGCTTTGCCTTATATACAAGCTATGCCTAATATGGTAACGTACATTTTCATTTAGTATATTATATGTTTATAAAGCTCTGATACTAAGGATACCCAAATTCCATGGGGTTGCTATGACATTAAGACATTGAGATAGTAGAATGAGATAGGATTGTCATAAAAAGGAAACATTAATGTTGTAAGGGGCACATACTGAATAAGCTACATTGTTTCTTTGTTCTAAAAGACATTTACCACATCAGGATATAGATCACATCTTTAGCATCCTATTGTGTTTACTAGCTGGAAGCTCCAAATAGCTTTCAGTTCTCAACATTACATTTTCTACAGAGTTCATTTACAGGGGCCAGGGAGATAGTTCAGCAGGTAAAGACACTTGCTACCAAGCTGAGTTTGATTGCTGGAACCTGCATGGTTGGAAAAGAGAAGAAGCTTCTAGAAGTTGTCTTCTGCCCGCCACATGAACACCATGGCACATAAATACACACACACACACACACACACACACACACACACACACACACTCACTCACTCACTCACTCAAAAAGACTGGAAGAAAGGAAGAAGTGAGAAAGATATAAAGGAAGACAAAAGGTGTTCATTTACATAGACAAGGTCAAGCCCAATCACCAATGACCATGTGAAGATCAACCCCAACCCCTGCTCTCCCTAGACTTGCTGTAAGCAGTGATCTTCCAAGGTTATAATAAGACCGTCAGTGTGTTAGCCACCATATTATCATATTCTGAGATACTCTTGCAAAGAAATTCACGTCAAGAAGCTGGAGCAAAGGCCAGACGAGTTCTTTAATAAACTACGTGCTCGGCTGATACTCGCACCTTTTATTAGCCACAAATCTGTGCCCAGTGTGTCCTGTTATGCACTATCTGTACTGTCCCCTCCCACGTGCTCCAGAGCATGGTTCCTCCATTAGCTCTGTCTTTCTTGCTGTTCATTTCCCGGGTTGATCATTCTGCCATTACAGCCTTGTTCTCATCCCACAGCTTTGACCGTACCACAGTTTTCCACGTTACTTCATTGTCTTTCTGCACAGGAATTGCTTCCACTTAATGAATGAAATGAAACCTTCACATTAACAAATTAACACTCATAAAATCCAATTAGCTGCAGCTAAACTTTCAAATATTAATAGAATCAAGAAAAAAGAAGTTCGATAAGAATGTGATCTTCCTACTGTAGAGAAAACTTACCCAGTAAAATAATTGCAAGCATCTAAAATCCCATGCTACTTAATTAGTTCTCAAATACTCCCAAGCAAGTAGCTCCCCCTGAGAAGGGAAGAGCTCAAAGTGGTGAGTTGCTTGCTCCCCCAATGGTTGTTAATTAACAAGATTTACTTCAAAACCTTCATCTTGCTGTAATCACAATTACTAAACTATTATATTGTTTACATTTCCCTATCCCAACTAGACCCACCAAATATCCAGGCTACGAAGTTTTATAAGTCTATGACCTTCATTTCTCCAGTCTAAGATATTACTAAAATCCTTTTAGAAAGCTGATCTCTGTTCTTGCAGAATTCGATTTGCTTACTTGGTTTATTTCTTTGGCCTTTTGAAGAAAGTGAGCATCAAGAGCAGCCAAGGGAACCTCACTGCTTCTAGGATTTTTGTAAGGATAAGTTTCTCCATATTGACCAGTTTGACCTGGTTTCCCAAACACTATTCTCACATTGTTAATACTTGATGAACAATAAACTGCCCTTTGTCTGACCCAGAAGTCTGTGTCTTCAGATGACTTTACAAAGTTATAGTCTACCCTGTTAGCTTGAACAAAGCATAGAATCTTAAACCATTCCTAGATCTTGACAAGCTGTTACATTAGAAGATAGAAATGCTTGTGATAACATTCATAACTGGCTTTTATCGGAAAAGGCAATAGAGAAAACTGGTTTGACAAATATCCATCCATCAGTCCAACTTGTCATGGATGAGGAATTTGAGTTCAAGTAGCATGCCATGTGAGAATAAGGAATGCCATCTTGGAAGCAGGTCAAGGCTCCTCATCAGACCAGAAAGGACCTTGATCTTGGAACTCCTTATTCTAGAACCATGAGGACAAAGACATGTATTCATTTTTAATTGAATACCAATAGACAAAGACAGGCTATAATTTGCACCAATCTTTAAGAAAATAATGGCAATGTGTGTAGAGATAATCTCCTGTGCACATTATAGAAGCATCAGCTGTCAATAAAGACCTGACTGGGCTATAGCAATGCAGAAGTGAATAGGTGAACCTTCCGAGAAGTCATAGGAATTCTGAGAAGGAGTCAGGCTTGAGAGATTTGCCCCCAAAACACAAAGAAGAGGTAATCAGTCCCATGGCCGACATAGAATAATATAAGTGGGCTAATTTAGTTGCAACTAACTCAAAGGCCTAAGCATCACTTCATAACTAAGCCTCCCTGTCATTACTTGGGAACTGGGGTGGACATAGAAAAGCCCAAATGGATACAGATATACAACTAAGGTACATAAAACTCTGTACCACATTGATGCCTTACTATACAAATAAGAATATATTTTATACAACATTATATTTCTATTATCTTTCCTATGAAAATGAACTTGACACTGCATTGTCTAGAACTTTAATTTGCAGCAGAGTGGGGAACGTGGCCAAGTGTGCAAAGGAAAGTTAAGCAATCGTAGACGACTTCTCAGTATAGAAAGAGAAGCAACATCTGCTCCTAGCAACTGTGCCAGACATCAAAAGTCACAGTCTCCTTGTGATCAGATGAGTCATTTTCCTTTAGAGGTGCGACCACTGGTAGGTTATCTGTGCTCCAGGGGATGCCATCCCCAGGTACAAATGGAAAGCACTCATTGGGTTCAAGGACAAAGAGAAGGTGGAGCATGAGGAGGAGGGGGAAGAAGAGGACATGATATTAGGAGGGGGTATTTTAGGAGGGGTACAAGAGGAGGAGGAAGACATAAGTGAGGAAGTGCGTAGCACCAAAATACATTACACACATATATAAAATTCTCAATGAATGCAGAAAAAATATTATTTAAAAAAAAAAATCAGAGGCTTACAAGTCTCTGGTTTTAACAGAGACAAGATAAAACAAAAAATTTCCTGATGCAATCCCACCTTTTTCATGTAAATTCACCCAAAGTATTCTAATTTTACATGTAGAAGATGTCTTTGTTTTTCTAAAATGTCTTTATTGTTATGGAGATGATCTCTTTTTTTTTTCTTTATATGGTTGGATTTTTCCCCTGATTTACTGCCCATTAATAGTCACATTTATCCAAAACCTAGAATAAAAGAATCAAAGAGACATAGTAAACCATCAGAGACTAAAACAAAGAAATCAACAGGCTATCACATCTTCCCTTTTCTCCACGAATGATATTGTTGACAGAAATCAAAACAATTTCAAGCAGTGTGACTTAACTAATCAAAGCAACTTTTTTTTGTTTTGCCTTAAAATTTTTGTGTTGAATCCAATGAAACATTCCGCCACATGCCTGTAAACTCTTCAATCGATCGATGGTAATTGTATATTTAGCACGGTGGTAAGACCTGGTGGGTAGTTTAGGGACAGGAACTTTGATTCTTGTCCTTGGTCACAACTATAAATACCCTTGGTTATGTCTTCTTGAGAGACCATAAATGCCAGAATTGTTTAAAGTCTTTCCTAACTGATCTGATTTCTTATCATTCCCTTTATCCCACTTCTCTTTTTATTCCATTGCCTGAAAGTTGTCCATGGGGCTGTGACTAAAACTACAGTTGCAATTCTTAGGAAGGAGGCATATGGGAGCCTCATTGGTAGAACATTTGGACTGAGCAGCTCAGCTTCCAATCCTCAACACAGAAAAACCATGAATCCCTCCCTAGACAACCCTCAGTGGTAACCCATTCCTTTGGACTTGCTTTTTATAAAAGGGAATGTTGCTGCCTCTGAACATATAATAAAATCCTTTCTAAAACCCATCTTTGTGGTTGTCTGAGAAACTCATTCTTCAGGTTCATGAAACAAATGACCTGGAAGCCAGCAATCTGGGGTAGATTTCATGGCCCTTGGTTTTCCAAGGACCTAGACTTCCAAGCTACTATTCACTTGAGTTGTCAAAGCCTCCTTCGTTGTATAAGAGAATCCCACATACTTTACCCTTGTATCAGTGGAAATTCAGATATAGAATAAGGTCAAACCTTAGTACAATTTATCTAGAGTTACACTAAATCTTAACTGTAACAACAAAAGGTAAGATTTTTTTCTAATTTTTATAAGCCATACATATTATGTTCTTGTCAATTAATTTCTGAATGACTGATTGATAGCCTCTTGTCTTAGATTATTATAACATATGGGTGCATGTATTTGCATGTATAAATTAGTACATCCTGTGAAGTCTTGTTTGGTCCTTTGTGTGGCTATGGTTCCAAAGATAAGCACTCAACAACAAATTAGACAGCAAGTATGGATACTCATCTCTGGGAGAGACTAATTCTCCTTTTCTCCACAGTCATTAGTCGTCTGTAGTTCTTCGACTAGGACTGGAACTTATGAAACTTTCCTCCTTCTATGTTAACATACCCATTGATATTGCCATTGTCCTGCTCTTGCTTATGCAGCCATTCTCAGGAGACAATATTCCACAGCTGACTTCCTGGACTCTGGCTCTTACAGTCTTTCTGACTTCTGTTCCATGCTGTTCCCTGGGCTGTAAATGCAGAAACTATGATGTAGATGTATCCACTGGAGCTGAGGTCCCCACAGTCTGCTGATTGAGATTTTCTGCAATGCTCTCCACTTGCTATAGAGACGTCTCTGATAGAAGCCAACTACCATGTAAGTAAGAAATTACGCAGTTCTAGCGTAGTGGATTCTTTTCTAAGGACCATGTCCTGACCAGCATCTGGGGAGCTGGTTCTTCTTTGAATGCCAGGCGTGATTTCCATCCTGTTAGGCAGGCTTATGACCAATTAGTCAGATGTTGGTTGCCAGCAACATGTGAGTACTATTTATTGCACCTTTATGCATATCTTACCATACTAGAAACTGTCTTGGTTCATAAGTGTTGCAGCTGGGTAGAACTATTTAATTGCTTTGCTCCTTTGGTAGCTTGCATAGGATTTTCTGGAACCATGGACATTATATAATGAGGAAAAATGTTTTCTTATCAGATCCAGAATTCTATGTTCTAAATTTGCACTGTCTTCAACAATAGGGACAAACCCTGAACCAATGGTCACATCTATAATCTCCATTGTTTTGGAAGTGACTTAGACTACATTGACTAATCTGCTTCTCCAAGCACTGGGGTAAGGGGCACACAATCACACTGTTTTCCTATGTGAATGCTGGGAATCCCAGGTCATAGTTTCATGTTCAAATGTCGGCAGTCTTAATCACCGAGCCATCTCCAAGGCCTGAATTTTTTTTTTTTTTAGAAAAACAACAATGAGCTATTGTTTCAGATAGTAAGTGAAGGAAACGTTATGTTTTTATCTTTAAGTACAATGGAGTAATAGGTTTAGGTGTAGTTAACCCCTGCTGGGTGATATATTTGATTCATAATATTAAACAGCCTTTCAAACTCTCTGGAAATCCATTGTCACCTTTCTTCAATGGGAAAATTGGAACAAGGTGCAGAAAAGCCTTAGGATCATATCAAGTACCAAGACAGTTCCCTCATTATCCATCACTCCCTTGTCTAGTCTCAATATTATTGTAATGGCACTGGATGATTGTTAAACAAATAAGTCTTATATCTGTTTCCCCCTTTCTAAATAAACAGGTACATACTCTTAAACCTCATGGATAATTAACCAACATTTATTGTCTTTTCAGAAATTTGCTATTCTCCTTTCTAAGCATAAAGAGAAGAGTTATATTTGATCACTTGTTCTGTACTGTTCACTGTTTCTCCTTTCTCTCCAATGGATGAAATGCATTTTTTCTTCACATACCTGCTTTCAATGAGTAGCTATTTATCCATATTGATGCACTTGTTTCATGTTTTATTTCAAGCAAAGAGGAAGGTGAGTTCTCCATTCATGTGAGTTGTTTCTGCTCGAGTCTGAATATCCATCCCCGTGTGTTTCGTCTGTCTACTGCTTCTGTGCAAAGCAGTGAGTTCTTTGTAAAAGAAAAGGTATCTATAGACAAATAAATGCTTCTATACGGAGCTTTAAGAGCACTACCAGTTTGCAAGTGTCTCAGAGTTTAGATTTAGTCCTTACTGACCAATCTGCACTATTGTAAATTAACTTCCAACTCCAGTGTTCTAACAACTGACATGATAAAGACGTCAAAAATGCCTGTAAAAGATAAATGTGTGTTGTTGTGATTGCTGCTGTTTTATTCACCCTAAATTTCATTTAGCTATTTTCAGAAGCCTCCACCAGCCTGAAAACTCATACATTATTCCCATGCTGATTCTAATTTACACACATTATACACATTATCATTTGACAGGCAGAGATGTACTTTTCATTTCATTGATTATCCAATAATTCATATCTTCTTATTTATATGTTTGTGATGCCAATCATCTAATAATGCCTTCCAGCAGCACTGAAGCTTCACTAATCTCTCCTAACACTCTTACACAATCTTTTCAAGTACCTTTCATTGGCTTTACTCTCCATGGGTAGGGCCATGATCATTGAAAAACCACGATTCCTGTTGAAATTTTAACTGGATCTCTTCAGTTAGAAGTCACTTCAATAATAGAACAACTGACGAGATGCTTAGTGCCTTTTTCTAATAGCAGAAGGAAAGGAAAGAAGGGAAAAGTGGGTATTGCTGAGGTCAAGTTGGCTCAAAGAGCTCCTGGATGACTATTACTCTACATTTTCCAATTATGATTTGGTTATAAAACTGATGAACACTTTAATCAACTGCTGTTCTACAGAACATTCTCAAAGATGTTTGTAGGTATTGAATAAAACAGAGGGAAAGGGGCCTTGAAAGTCCTTAAGTGGTGCTGGAGAGATGGCTCACAACCATTTGTAATTGGATCTCATGCCCTCTTCTGTCTGTGTGTCTGAAGACATCAACAGTGTACTCATATAAGTAAAATAAATAAGTCATTCAATAAAAGTCTTTAAGTGTAAATTACGAACTCAAAATAGCACACTTCATTGACTCCCATAGCTAGTGTTTATTGTTATTCTAAAAACCAAAAAAAAATCAATATTTTATTAAAAACCTACTTTAATTATGAATAGCTGTGGAAATCTTTAGAGTAATGTGACACAGAATGAATGATTCCCAGTTAATATGAAATGCTTTTTTCTTTTTTTTCTTTTTTTGATGTTTCTTTTACTAATCTTTTAACAATATCATTATGTGGGCAATGAGATGGCTCTTAAGTGAATAACACACACTCTTGCGACTGAAATTTAATTCCTAGCACCTATGTCCAGTTGCTCACAAACACCACTAACTCCAGCTCTACTGAAGACTGATGCCTTTGACTCCCGTAAGCACCTGAAATCGTATGCACAAACACACACACACACACACACACACACACACACACACACACACACACACGAGGGCAAGGGGAGGAGCTTAGCAGTTGAAATCACTCACTGAACCAAAGAAGACCTCAGGCATTCATTTGCCAGGACTCATATTAGGCAGCTCCCACCCAACACCAACAGAAACTCCAGTTCCGAGGAGCTCGTACCTTCTGACCTCTGCGGATACCCGCACACATGTGACTGAAAACTCAAATATGCTCTCTCGCTCTCTCTCTCTCTCTCTCTCTCTCCCTCTCTCTCTCTCTCTCTCTCTCTCTCACACACACACACACACACCAATAAAAAGTAACAAAACAAATAAAACAATCTTTTAAAAATAAATATTATTACATGACATGCTGTTTTTAAAACCTGTTTTCTACTTTCACTATTTCTCATGCCAAAGCAATCAATGTAACTTTAATTTTTTTTCAAAACCTATTTTTAATGATAGTTCTTAAATGCTTCCCTTTTAGCCCACCACCGATCAGAGGTAGTGGAAAAGAAAGAATACAAGGTAGGTGGACCTGTTTAGAAAGGTTCTTTGTAGCAACTCTAGTCTGTGTTGTCTGGAAATTAGCAGTTCAGTTCACAGGTTAGTGGCAGCCCAATCCACTCTCAAACACGTCACAGATATACTGGCAGTCCAGTTCAGTAGAGTTGGCATAGCAAACATGAATCAACAGCAGTGGCACTACCGAGCAGAGACAGCCAGGCCTCAGCACAAGTCAGCAGAAGGGGACCCAGAGGAACGCCAGGAGAAGTTCTCGGCTGTGCCTCTCTTGGGGAAGCAAAGATCAGTGAAGATGCAGGACCAACAAGCACTGCACAGCTAACTGTACCAGCAAGCCAAGCTCCACCTCCATAACTCTCCATAGAATCCTATTTATGCCCTCTAAACATCATGTATCCTCCATAGGTCTTGCCTCAGCACCTGTCTTGCCTTAGCTAATGCATCTGTCTCAGCTAAGTATCACTCTGTCAATTAGCCTGAGTCTGTCGAAGCTGCAAGAAACTGCGGTGCACCACACCGGAAGTTTTTCAGTGTGTTTCTCTTTGTGGAGTCCTGACAAATACGGCTCAACTACGCAATGTAAAGTGGACCGATACATGCGTGTTGTTAGCAAGGAATCCTTCATCACGTGTCCTTTCACGTGCTTTAGCCAACCTCCTTTCACCTGGGCCTGCCTCAGCTAAATGTTTCTCCACAAGCCTGTCTTAGTCTTTCACCTGTGTCCACTTCAGCTAAACACTCCTTCATGAGTTTGCCCCCAGCAAAATATCATCCAACCCACTTTCCAAAAAACCCTTAAGTTTCCACTTCAAATCAATTTCTCTTTTTGAGTTTAAGAACTCTTTTAGGTCCTGAATCTCAAGCGGTCCCTCTTCTGTTCAATCTCAAGCATCCTTCGACCTCTTCTATCCCAGGCTCTCCGGGAGCACACACCTCACTGACCTCATCTCCTAGTACTATAAATAGACATTTCATTTCCTGCCAATTTTATAAGCTTTGGTGATGAATTACTGCTACTGGTATCAGTGTTGACATGTATAGTCAGATGTCCATCATCTACACGGTACCTGGAACTCTGTTAGTATTTAGCACATGTGCTTCATGATAAACCATCAAAGATGTTGTTAGATTCTCCCATGTTATTAATGATTTTGTCAAAGGTTTAAATCGGAGTAAAAATCAAACCAAAAAACAGTGTGTAAACTGACTTTGTGAAAAACTAGTCACATTATTTTTAAGCTAAAATTTTTAGTTTGTTTTGGGGTGTGTGTGTGTGTGTGTGTGTGTGCATGTGTGTATGTGCTGTGTGGGGTATGTGTGTGTATGGTATATAGTGGGTGTGTAGTGTGTCTGTGTGTGTAGTGTGGGGTGTGTGGGGACGTGTGTGTGTGTGTGTGTGTTGTATATAGTGTGTGTGGTATATGTTATGATGTGCATATTTGTGTGTTTCGTGGGTGTGTGGTATGGTGTACACACACTAATGTGTGTGATGGGTGTGGTGTGTATTATATGTGGTATATAGTATGATATGTGATGTGTGTGTGGTTGGTGTGATACGTGTGGTTATGTAGTGTGTATACATATGTATGTGATATGTGTATGTGGTATGTATGGGGTATGTGTCTGTAGTGTGTAGTGTGTGGTATGTAGTGTGGTATGTGTGACGTATGTATAGTGCGTGTGTGTGTGTGTGTGTGTTATGAAGTGTGGTTCATTCATGTGTTGCGCTTGTAGGTGTGTGGTTTGTTCATATGTGGTAATTATAGGTGTGGTGTGTGTGTGTATGTGTGTGTGATTTGTGCTTCTGTGGTATGTGTGGTTGTAGTGTATGTAGTATAGGGTATGTATGTACTGTGTAGGGGTATAGTCCGTTTTGTATGTGGGGGCGGTATTATGGTATATATGTGTGTCTATATGTATGTATTTATGTGTGTGGTTTGATCTGTGCATGTGTGGTGTGTGTGGTTGTGTGTGTGGTGTGTATGTGGGGTGTTGTGTGTCTATAAGGTATGGTATGGTGTTTCATTTTGTTTCATTTTGTTGCTAAAGCATCTACAGCTGCATCATCTCATTATGCTATTTTCTCATATTTCTGCTTATTTCATGTTATTTGAGTGAGTGATCCTACAAGAGTAAGTTTGTTACCCTGACATTATAGAAGAAATGATATTTATTATACTAACGGCGTAAAGGAAAATTAGATAACCCATATTTTGTTAGAAATAATAATTATATTTCAGTAGAATATTTATTCCTAGACTACTTTCAAAGGGCCATTATCAGCCACCCTACTCAATGCCCAAACACTACCTTAGATAGCAGTGAATTGTTTCAAGCATGAGTATACCCACAGTTAAACACTTTTACCCCACCATTTAAAGAGTCTCAGCATGAGTTGTTCTTCTGTAATTACAGATAAACTATACTATCTACACCAAAAAATATTATATAACTACACAAAGAAATGTGAACTATCAAGAAAACTCACAATTCAAGACAGAAGTGCAAGTAAGCTAAGTGTTTGCTAAATATTTGGACAAAAAGATGAGTAAAAGAGACACAGAATAAGCTAGAGTTGGCAATAATCCATGTGTTGGTAACACTTGGGTTCACTGTCTAGCGCCACAAAAAATAATAATAATACAGGTTTGGGGGGAATTAATGATAAAGTCTTAATGAAAATGATTAGCAAAGTAAGTGTGTGTGTGTGAAAGAGAGAGAGAGAGAGAGAGAGAGAGAGAGAGAGAGAGAGAGAGAGAGAGAGAGATTTAGGAGGAATGAAACAAACTAGTAAAATAGTGATCTCAGAGCATGTTACGTTTCATATGCTTTGAAAAGACTTGTACGTTTTATCTTAGTATATAAATTAACAATGGAAATTAAGCAAAGAACATCGGGCTTAATTTTTTTTTGCTTATTTGTTCCCAACCCATCATTAATATCAATAGGGCTCTTAAGTGGAAGAGGGGCAAAAGGAAGGGTCCTGTAGATCCATTTGGATGACTTTGCTTAAGGTCATAGGGAAACAAAGACAGAATAACTAAGTCACGATGTGGACTTGGCAATTCTATAGATTGCAAGGGAGCACAGGTGTTTAAACTACACTTCCTAGATCCATACCAAAATGTTTAGTTATAAAACATTGGGGTAACTAACTTCTAAGTGCCAGTTGCTGACAGTGGAATAGTACCTCCCAGATATATTACCTGACATATGCATGTGAGTGCACTCAATACCGCTTTTGCCATACCCAATAAATTGACTACAAAGTATCATCCAATCTGCTGAAAAAAGCACGAGGCAGGAAATATGAAAAATTCATTTTCCTGCCCAATAATGAAGTACACAGACAATGTTAGAAGATAAAGATTTTAAAAATACAGGGTTTTTTCTTTTCTCACAAAATTATCATCTGCCTTTTGTTCTTTCCTAGTGTGTGCCGTGCACAAAGTAGGAAACTGAAGCTGCTAGAACTCTTTTCCTTGATCCTTCAAATCCGTTTCCCATCTGCTCCCTGATTGAATATGTCTACGCAGCATATCAGTGGATCCGTTCTTCCTTGGTTTCAATTGGATTCAGCCAATAAGAGCACCTAGAAAGGATGAAGAAGACAAGCAGAATCAGAGGACCTACAACATGTCGTAGTATTATTGCAAGATGGCTACGTCCATCAAGCAAAGAGTCTCAACTTCCCCCTAACAGCCCTAGGGATTCTAGCTTAAGTCTTACACTGCATTTTATTTTGCTCACTTTAATATTTTCTCTAGTCAACTCCCTTGAAGTTTTCCAAATGGAGTATATCTTTTTTTGCTGAGGTCCTTACTGACTCATATCTAGACTTGAAAGTTCCAAATGATTCAAAATTAGAGAAAGATACCTTGATATACCAAATATAATTCTATCCTGGGCGCCATGGCAAATTTTCAGTCAGCTAAAAGTACTGAAGAGAGATAATTTGGATAGTATTCATAATATGAGCACTGCAAAGTGTTAATTAATGAGAGGAGTACCTACCTGGGGTGGGGGTGGATTATTTCTCATATGAGATTATTTCTTGGTTGAACCAGCACAGAAAGAATAAGCTATTGAAGGGTCCACCAAGTACACAAGGATAACCCACATCATTAGAGAGAGCAATGATTTTACCAAGAGAAGCCACAGAAGAACAAATCCCTAAAATCCAGTGAGACAAATTACACCTAAGTGGAGATTAGCTCATGATATAAGTGGGAAATATAGATCAGAATATTGTGCAAAAGGCAGAGAGAGGTGCCAAACACAGGTGAGGTAAGCATAGAGGGGGATGTCACGGCCAAAATGGTACTCTTCGAGTGACATAAAAGACATAAGACACAGGAGCACCATAGCCAGAGTGGCCCTCTTCTGATGGCATGAGGGCCTAAAATTTCATTCTGCATAAAAATACCGTCTTTGGTAGGAAAAGGAAGAGGAAAGGATCACTTGCAAGTGAGAGGAAAATTTAGTAATAAAGCAAGAATGACAATAATATTTGAAATAAGTGATCTATAATCTGTAGTGCTTAAATGGCAAACTCTGGAGGCCCCTGGGTACCTGAGAACTAGGTGAAATATTTTTAGCTATAAACACCTCACTTATATTGCATTTCTGCTTCCCAGTTTGTGATCATCCACACCAGTCATTACCATATAGATGTTCATCTAGAATATGAGACACCTCTGTGTGTGAACATGGGCTGAGACTACAATCCTGTCATTTGCATACTTTATGTGTAATCTGATCACTCTATGAATTGGATATATTTGAGCAGATCTCTGTGATACCCATAAGTCTGCTTTGGACCAGCAAATCAGCTTCCTGGCATATTGACTGACAAGAGAGCATAGCAAATAGAGTTCTATCCTTGGAATCCAAGAGACACATAACCACACAGGACAGTGTCCATCCTCTAATAGTTAGTTCTCTACCAAAGCAGGACGGATGGAGGTAATATCACTGATGCTCCAGTATCTTAATGAGCACAGTCTTAAAGAGTTGTAGAAGCTTCAGCAAGCATGTCCAAACTTTTGACCTTGCAGTGCAACATTGTCATCCATGAAGTTCATGTTCAAGAACTGAGTTACCAAAAAAAAAAAAAAAAGCCACACAAAAACATTTTAAATAACTTTAAATTTTTGCATGTGACTACATCTCTCATTATCCTTGGCTGTGGCATCTACACTGTATGCAGAGTGCATGTTGAACACAGCTGATGGCCTACACCACCTTTCAAATCTCTTCCTGTACCTAATCCTCTTTCTTTTAAGCCCTTCAACTCTTAATTCCTGAGTGAATTCACCAATAAAATTTCTGTGTGTGTAGAAAGCCCCATATCAACATTTATCTCATTTACTTTAAATTTACAATTATTTTTCTTCTTTTTTAATTTTTTCTGGGTTGTTATAATTCTTTTTTATTATTGTTATTTAATTTTATTTTTACTTATTCACTTTACATCCCACTCACTGCCCACCTCCTGGTGACCCCCTCCCAGTAACCCTCGCCATCCTCCTTCCCCTTCTCCTCTAAGAGGGTGGGGTCCCACTGGGTATGCCCCAACCCTGACACTCCAAGTCTCAGCTAAGCTAGGCACTTGCTTTCCCACTAAGGCCAGACAAAGCAGCCCAGCTGGAAGAACATATCCCATGTACAGGCAACAGCTTTTGGGATAGCCGCCACTCCAGTTGTTTGGGATCCACATGAAGACCAAGCTATATGTCTTCTACATATATGTTCTTTGGTTGGTGGTTCAGACTCCAAGAGCCCTAAGAGTCCAGGTTAGTTGACTCTGTTGGTCTTCCTGTGGAGTTCCTATACCCCTCAGGGCCTGGAATCCTTCCTCCTATTCTTCCATAAGAGTCCCCACACTCCATCCACTGTTTGGCTGTGGGTGTCTGTATCTATCTGAGTCAGCTGCTGGGTGGAGCCCCTCAGAGAACAACATGCTGCTGTCTGCAAGCATAACAGAGTATCATAAATAGTGTCAGGGATTGGCGCTTGCCCATGGGATAGGTTATTTGTTGGCCATTCCTTCAGTCTCTCCTTCATCCCCCATGCCTGCATTTCTTGTAGACAAGATAAATTTGGGGTTTGGTGGTAGGGTTGGTGTCTCTAATGCTCCACTAAAGTTCCTGCCTAACTACAGAAATAAGATCTCATGGAACTGCTAAGCTTCTGTAAGGCAAAGGACACCATCAATAGGACAAATCAGCAGTCTTCACATTGGGAAAAGATCTTCACCAACCCTTTGTCTGACAGAGGGCTAATATCCAAAACATACAAAGAACTCAAAAGTTAGACACCAACAACTCAAATATTCTAATTAACAAATGGAAGACATAGTCAAACAGAGAGTTCTCAAAGTTTATATCTATGTCCACTGACCTAAGGCAGCTGAACTCTAGAGCCCCTCCAAGAAACCATGGAGTTGAGTCATCTGTTGGTGGTTAGCACTGGTGTCGGGTGGCATGCCCCCAGCCCTTGGCGTATGACATCAGTGCAGCCCATGCTGGATGAGGTGGGAAGTGAATGTACTATGTCAGAGGGCAATCGTAATCACAAGGGATAAGCATGGAATGCTACTGCTAAGGGCAATTCATTAGTGGAAGACAGTAAAAACCTGGAAATAGCCACCAATTAAAAGTCAAGTATGAAAGCCATGAATATTCCTCGGCAGTATATTAAGAATATCTGAAGACTGAAGATGAGGTTACACCAGAGTGGTAGACAGTTCCTTAGCACACGCAAGGTCATGGGTTCCATCCCTAGCACTAAAAAAATAAACCTGCTTTTCTAGAGCCAAATGTTACCAAAGAAAGCAAAGGATCCTTCCCAGGACTAATGAACTATGTGAATGGCATGTTACATCCTAAAATATGCAATTCTCAAATGTCAACACTAGTTATCTGCCTTAGTAGATCTGAAAAAGGAACTCATATGCTTTTCACTCAAAACCTTGACCACCCAGCTTGTTTTGAAAACCTTCTGGACCCATGAGCATTGATTTAATGCTTCTTTTGAAAGATTAGTGTTGTCCAACAAAGACATCTACCATTCAAGACAGCTCGTGTCCTTGGCATGTCCTGTCCAGAAATTTCAGGGTCACGTTGATTACTCAGGAAATTCAAGTCATCTGGAATTCCTTGGCAGAATGGGGACAATTCCCAGAGCCACTAGCATCAAGACTATAGAACTTGCCAACAACTCTCTTCTCTATCCTGCACATTGTAGTAGAACGGAAAGTCTGCCAGGCTCCTGCTCTAGGTGGGTTGCTTGGCACTTGAGTACAGAAGTTCTTTGAGAGAGTACATTGGTGTTGATATCTATACTTCACAGTTAAGTAGTTAAGATATTGATTAGCCTAAGAAGGGTATGGTAACCTCTGGTTTCAGCCTTAATTGGGGTTAGGGGGATTACTCACTAGAAAATCCATAAAGACTAGTAGGAATGCAAAACAAAGGTGACGTGTGTGAGGGTGGATTTTTTTTTAAATTGGGCATTTTCTTTATTTACATTTCAAATATTATCCCCCGTTTCCCATCCATAAACCCCCTATCCCATCCCCATCCCTCTGCTTCTATGAGGGTGTTCTCCCTCCCCAACTCCCCCCTCCCCACCTCCCCATCCTGACATTACCCTACACTGGGGCATCGAGCCTTGGCAGGACCAAGGGCTTCTTCTCTCATTGATGTCCAACAAGGCCATCCTCTGCTACATATGCAGCTGGAGTCATGGTTCCTCCATGTATACTTTTTGGATGGTGGTTTAGTCCCTGGGAGCTCTGGAGGATCTGGTTGGTTGACATTGTTGTTCTTCCTGTGGGGTCGCAAACCCCTTCAGCTCCTTCAATTCTTTAACTCCTCCATTAGGGATCGTGAGAGTGGATTTAAAAGAGAGCAACCTCCAGACTGCAACAGTGTCGCAGCTATTTACCAGTGGACGTACAATGTAGTGATGCAATATTATATTTCCACTGGACAGAATTGCTCTATGGTATCTGTATACAGAAGTAATTCACTTCTTGGTTAAAACCTTTAACCAATATGAAGACATCGACGGTTAAATGTATATGACATAAGCTGATAAAGTAAATGCTATTCCAAAAAAAAAGAGTCCATTGTCTACAAAGAAATAAAATACATAATGCAAACTAGTCAGGAACTGAGAGAGGAAAACATCCCTCCAGTAACTCATTGGCTGACCTCTTTTTCTCTGTAAGTGTGAAGCAGAACCAGAAAATGCAGAAATGTTATTTCATAATCTCAAAACATCATGAGAGTATTTCCTTAATATATTATCAAAACTCAAAATTACAAACCTACATCAACATCACTGTATCACACAAATCCCTCTACAGCACCTGAACCGAGTTAGATTTTAAAAGGTCCTAAAGAGATGCACGCTTTGAGGAAACACAGCTTTGAAATGAAAGGTCAAAGTAAGACAAAGCCATTGGGTTTTAAAAACAAGGTTTGAAATGATGCAGTAGTCGCAACGATCAGTCACCCACCCTAACGTTATCTGCTGTAGTCTCCACTTCTGGGTACAGATAGCTAAATAACTATGTAGGAACAAGCAACAGCAAAGTGCCTTTTTGGCTAACTGCCACCCTGACACTTCTGAACTGAAGCCAGTTATGATGACATCACTCCAGCTTCGGGTCCTTTATGGGCCTTCCTACATATGTTGCTTAAATGTATTAAATGTCTTCCTTCCAATTTGTCCTTTATTCACTTTGTCTTTCTTTAAATAATGACTTGACATCTCTTGACCTCAACCTACAATTTTGACTAATATTATCACTGAGTAATGCATCTACAGAGATGGTCTTGCAGAATCATCTTCTGTGTCACAAGCAAATATGTGCAAGAAAAGACTGAATATATATAACATAGATGATATGATATATATTTATCATAGAACTGAGCTTATTTTAAATATACCAAAGCCTCATTTTCATTTCATAGGTGAGATAGAATGTCCATCAAGCTGAGAAACCCAGTTTCTATGGTAACCATAACTATAAAAATGTGTAATTAGCTAACCCATCCCCACAGCTGCTTATTTAGTACTCTTTATCTGGGAAAAAAATCACTGTGACCACTCAGTTGAAACCATAAGTGATGTCCTATTAGCTAGGCTTTCTAAATGTGATTAAAGGCTTGAGTATGTTTGACTATTTACAATAAGAAAGGAAAATTAAGTAACTCTCCATTTGAAGCAAAATTATCTGTTTAAAGTAGTGAAGCCGAAAACTCGTTTTCCCTTAACTATGACCTACTTAATAAATATTCGCTCGTATAACCATTACATAATAAAATGTGAACTCACTTATTTAACATTGCTCATTACACATCTGCTCACTTACACATAATTAAGTAAAAGCTCATCGAAATCACTCAAGTATAGGAAGTTTTGTTTTTCTCCTTAGAAGTACCTACATGCACAGTGTGGCTTCCTCTTTATAATCTGACAGTAGAGTGGCAGGTACCTGGCAGTACTTTAGAAAGTGAAGGCTTATCAAAAAAAGGGCAAGCTAGTATTCATTTCTAGTTCCTACATAAAAAAAATATTATGAAATTTACACTTAGTTCCGAAAGTTATAACTGTTAACAATACAAAAAAAAATGAACATGATACACAATTGGTAAAGAACTCGAGTTAGTCAAGAACCCACAGAAGTGATCATTTGTTCCAAATACTGCTGTTTACACCCTGTGAGATTCCCTTACATTACTGTCTTAGTAAGGGTTTTACTGCTGTGAAGAGACACCGTGACCAAGGCAACTCTTATAAAGACAACATTTAATTGGGGCTGGCTTACAGGTTCAGAGGTTCAGCCCATTATCACCAAGGCAAGAGCATGGCAGCATCCGGATAGGCATGGTGCAGGAGGAGCTGAGATGAGAGTTCTACATCTTCATCTGAAGGCAGCTAGTGGAAGGCAGCTAGGGTAAAGTTCTTAAAGCCCATGCCCACAATGACACAACACTCCGACAAGACCATACCTCCGAATAGCGCCCCTCTCTGGGCCGAGCATATACAAACCATCACAATTACTAATATCCTTCAGGGAATGCTTTAGCACTCAGGTCTTTCTTTCAGAAACAGACTTTTCAATTTCAAAGATAGACTTGTCAGCATACCAAACCCATATCCAATTCAAAATACCCCCTTCCCTTTAAGACGTTTCCTTAGCAAGCTCTAAGCCTAGTTAACTGATGAGTTTACCTCAGCCACATTTCACAGTGGGGCATTTCATATTCAATTTGTAATTCTTGTGGGGGGATCTAAAAAAGGAATGTGGGAGTTCTCCATTCCTTAACATCATATGCTACTGTTTGTAGTTAACATATCAGGAAATAAAGGCGTATTTACATCTTAAACATTGCAATAACAACCACCAGGAAATCCACAGAGATAACCGCTCACACCATGAAGATGGCTTTTCCTACCCATTCTAAATTATTACATACTCTATAGCCATATTACCGTGTGTGCATATTATCCATGGTGGAAAGTTGATGGGCTTAGTCTTGTGTAGATCTTCAGCAGGTAACTACTGGTGGTGTGAGCTTATAGGCATAAGAGTGAAGCCACATGAAGTGTTAAAATTGATCTAGGTACAAAACTTGTTTAAAAATAATAGAACAGTCTAATTCTCTTTTAGAAATTAATGCTTAGCACACAAAGAAAAATGTGGTCTAGGGAGAGATAATGGTTAAGATCAGGTACAAGAAGTCCCAACTACAGGTGACAGACTATAGGACCTTGACCATTCTATAAGCTGGGTCAAGAACTGGCTTCATAATTGGACCTTAATGTCCTACAACTCCCTAACACCAGGTGATCCACAGTAAAAAAGACAGAGGCTAAAAGAGTAAGCCATTGTCCAAAGCAAACATTGAGCAGAACAGTATGAAGCCTCTGTCTTGATAATTATAATACACCAGGGCTTTCCTATCTATTTCTGTCGGTCCTAGTTTTATCATATGATTTTCATTTAGATGAACAATAAAGATACTTAATCATTGTACTGGTTTCATTGCACCCTCTAAATGTAAATGTCATTTTTAATTCTTGTTTAAAGACAAGTGGAATCACTTCAGACTGCATAAGCAAGATGATATTTAATAGTCTAAATTCCTCTCCATATTCTAAATTGGTCTGTCTCTCTAGCATTGGTGGCATGCCAGTCTACCCTTCACATTTTAAATGAATTGTTGCCACAAAACCTGCCCAGCTGTGTCATCTCATAATCCTATCAACTCCAGTCAAAATCATCCTTTCCACCTACATATACTTCACTTTCAAGTAAAACACAAAGAAACATTTGAATTATTAAAGTGAATCTTGTGAAACGAATTTGTCTCAATGTAGAGCAAATAATTTAAACAAATTTCAGTGTACATTTGATCTTATGTTGGCTAAGACTACCAAATCAAATTGGTAATCAATAGTATATTCTTTGAATACTATTTTTTATTTTAATTATTTTATTATTTACATTCCAGTCGTTGCCCCCCACCTTCAGATTCTCTTCCCACAGTTCCTCCTCCCATTCCTCCTCCCTGTTGACTCCAAGAGTATGTTCCCCCCAACCCTCCCCCTTCTCTGAGGCCTCAAGTCTCTCTAGGATTAAATGCATCTTCTCCCACTGAAGCCTGACCAGGACACTTCTGCTGTATTTGCGCCAGGGGCCTGAGACTGGCCCATGTATGCTCCTGGTTAGTGGCTCAGTCTCTCGGAGCTCCCTGGGCTCTGGGTTAGTTGATACTGCTGGTCTTCCTATGGGTCGTTCTCCTCTTCAGCTTTTTCAAATCCTTCTCCTAATTCAAACATAGGGGTCCCCAACTTCAATCCAATGGTTGGGTGTTAGTATCAACTTCTCTCTCAGGTAGCTGCTGGTAGAGCCTCTCAGAGGACAGTCATGCTAGGCGCCTGTCTACAAGCACATCATAGCATAGTTGTGTCAGGTCTTGATGTCCCCCATGAGGTGAATGCCAAATTGGGCTGGTCATAGGACTGACTTTCCTTCAGTCTCTTGTCCATTTTTGTCCCTGCAGCTCTTTTAAACAGGAAATATTCGGGTCTGAAATTTTGATTGCGGGTTAGTAACCCAGTCCCTCTACTTGAGGCCCTGTCTGTCTACTGGAGATGGACTCTTCAAGTTCTCTCTCCCCAATGTTGGGCATTTTGACTAAGGTCACACCCATTGAATCCTGAGAGTCTCCTACCTCCTGGGTCTTTCTAGATGCCCCTCATCTCTCACAGCCCCCCAAGGCTACTTATTTTCATTAATTCTCCTGGCCCTCTGGGCTTCTCTCCTGTTCCCTCCCTCAATACCTGATCATGTTCCCCTCCCCCCCCAGTTCCCACCCAGTTCCTTCCTTCCCTTAGCCTCCCATGATTCTTTCCTTCCCCCTTCTAAGTGGTATTGAAGCATTCTCATTTGGGCCTTTCTGTTTGATACACTTCTTAGGGTCTGTGGGTTGTATCCTAGGTATTCTCTACATTTTTGGCTAACATTCACTTAATGGTAAGTACATATCATGCCTATTGTTTTGGTCTGGATTACCTCAATCAGGATATTTTCCTGTATTTCTTTAAGGGATTTATTTATTTCTTCTTTAAGGGCTTCTGTTGTTTGTCTGTGTTTTCCCGTATTTCTTTAAGGGAGTTTTTTTTGTATCTTCCTTAAAGGCCATCTTCAAGAGATGTCATTAGGTTATTATGTTGCTTTCCAGGCATGTTAGGGTATCCAGGGCTTGCTGTGAAGGGAGAACTGGGTTCTGATGGTGCCAAATTACAATGGGTTCTGTCACTTATGTTCTTGCACTTGCCTCTGGTCATCTGTTTTTCGCTGGTGTTAGCTGGCCTGGGTATCTCTGACTGGAGCCAACTCTTTGGAGGCACATAGAGTTCTGCGACCTGTGTTAAATCTGGTCTCCATGGAGGCAGGTAGTGCTGTCTCTGATTAGAGTGGGTCTCCTGTAACATGTGGGCTGGCAGCAGGTTGCTGATCTGTCTGGGGCGGGGAAGCCTGGATGTTATTTTTTATTGGTTATTTTATTTATTACATTTCAAATGTTGTCCCCCTTCCCAGTATCCCCTCTGCAAACCCCCCATCTCATTCCCCCTTCCCTGTGCCTCTAAGAGGGTGCTCCTCCACCCACCCAACCCCTCCCTCCTCACTGCTCTAGCATCCCACTTTGCTAGGGCATCAAGCCTCCATAGGACCAAGGGCCTCTCCTCCCACTGATGGCAGATATGTAACTGGAGCCATGGACCCATCCATGTATACTCTTTTAATGACCAAATATCTATGTGTTATTGCTATTTGACCTGACTTTAGATTTCCCAAACTTTAAACAAAGGAAGAAATAATTCTTGCTCTCTGGATTCTAGATGTTCAGGGTGTGGGTATATCATATATAGACCTTGCAATAGTTCTTGAACTAAAATAGAGGCTCAATAAATCTATGAACAGCGATATTGACAGGCTGCAAGAATTCAAAACTTAGCAAGAAATGGGATGTTTAATTTTAAAACATGAACTCTAAGCAAACTCTATATATTTTAAACAAAGTCAATAGATGAAAAGTGTTCTATTTGGCAGAAATTTGATGTTTAGAAATAATAAGCTCTTCTGTGGAGGAAGGTGATAAATCAGTTCTGAGAATTTTTAGAAGTTTTTAGTTAAAAGGAACTGTGGGACATGCAAACAATGATGTCTGGCAGGCAGTTTGGAAGGTGTGGCTGGAGTTTCAGTGCAGTGGGGGAGCAAAGCTGTAAAGCTGTAATCATTTGCATGAAGCAATAAAAGCTGCTGTGATCATGAATGGTGAGAACAAGAGAGAAGCAGACTGTGCATGAGGTGAGATGGTGGTGTAGAGACAGACATGTGGAGGACACCAGGAAGATGGGAGGGGGGAGGCAGCAAAGGGACAGGACAGGTGGTCAGGTAGCTAAGAAACCAAGGGAATGTTAAAGACATCAGAAAGGAATATCATTAAGAACGTGATGATCCCATCAAAATGACAAAATGGTGGCTTATAGAATGAGGAAGGATCTTCACCAACCCTATATCTGACAGAAGACGAATATCCAAAATATATAAGAACTCAAGAAATTAGACAGCAACAAACCAAAGAGCCCAATTAGAAGGTGGGGTACAGAGCTAAACAGAGAATTCTCCACAGAGGTTAATGGCTAAGAAGTACTTAATGAAATGATCAATATCCTTAGTCATCCAGGAAATGCAAATCAAAATAACTCTGAGATTCTTCCTCATACCAATCAGAATGGCTAAGATCAAAAACTCAAGAGATACCACATGCTGGCCAGGATGGGGAGCAAAGAGAATACTCCTCCATTGCTAGCGGAAGTGCAAACTCATACAGCCACTCTGGAAATCAAATTGGCCAATTTCCCTAAAAATTGGGAAGAGTTATACCTGAAAACCCAGCTATACCACTCCTGAGCATATACTCAAAAGATGCTCCTCCACAAAGACATGTGCTCTACTCTGTTCATAGTAATTCATAAATTCATAATAGCCAGAAATGGAAAACAACCTACATGTCCCTCAACCAAAGAATGGATATATAGATGGTTCGTTTACACAATGGAATACAATTCAGCTACTAAAAACAATGACATCAAGAAATTTGCATACAAATTGATAGAACTAGAAAAGATCATCCTAAGTGAAGAAACCCAAACTGAGAAAGACAAACATGGTATGTACTCACTTATAAGTAGATATTAGCAATAAAACACAGGCTAACCACGCTACAATCCACAGAGCCAAAGAAACTAATAAACAAGTAGGGCATATGGGAGGATGCTTGAATCTCACTGAGAAGGGAAAATTTAGCAAACATCTGAGGTGGTGGAAGGAAGGGAACTTGATGGGAGAGGATGTGGGGAAAAGAACAGGGGTGATCAATTGTGGGGAGGACACAGAGAAAACTGGCAGGGAGAACCGGAATCAGTGAGGGGGAGGTATCTCTGGGATAAGCTAGAAATCCAGGGCAACAGAACCCCCAGGAATCAATGAGGGTGACTCCAGCTAAGACTCCTAGGCAATGGGGGATATGGAACATGAAACGGTCACCTCCTGTAACCAGGCCACAAAACCTTCAACTCACAATTTCAATTTCCCTGCATATAAGAGGTACCAGGGTAAGAAGGGAAGAGAAAGTGGCCAATCAACGACTGGCCCAAATTGAGTTCCACGGGGCAACCCAGACACTCCTAAATAATTTTCTGCTATACTTGTAGACAGGAGCCTAGCATAACTGTCATCTGAGCAGCTTCACCCAGCAGCTGACGGAAACAGATGCAGATAGCCATAGTTAAACGTTAGGCCGAACTCAGGGAATCTTGTGGAAGATACGGGGAAGGATTAAAAGAGCCAAAGAGGTCAAGGACACCACACGAAAACCTACAGAATCAACTAACCTCGGTCCAAAGGGATTCACAGAGACAACCACAATCAGAAAGCATGAAGGAGAGGGACCTAGGCCCCCTACGTATATATGTAACAGATTCACAGCTTGGTCCTCATGTGTGACACCTAATAGCAGGAGCAGGGACTCTCTCTCACTCTGCTGCCTGCCTTTGGATCCCTTCCCCCAAACTGCATGGCCTTCTTTAGCCTCAATAGAAGAAGATGCATTCAGTCCTACAACTTGATATACGAGATGGGTTGATGTCTATGGGAGGTCTCCCCTTCTCTGAGGAGAAAGGGAGGGGGGCTTAGAGAAGGTGAGAGGGAGATGCTGAGAAGAGAAAGGGGAAGCTCCAATTGGGATGTAAAGTATTAATTAGTGGGGAAAATAGAACATGATGATCAATCCTTTCTGATGCCAAGGAGATGCTGAGAATAAATCAATCGTGTATGAATCAGGTATCATGTATGAATCGGGTATCAGTTGCCTTGAGAATAGTGTGTTCTATACTCTCTAGAAAGAACTACTAGTATTAATTGATTTCAAGCTAAAAATTACATTTGAATTCTCTTTGCAAACTGAAGATGGGGCCACTAAAATGAGTTGAAGCAGAAGTTGAGTTGTTCCCTTGTTAGCCAAGGAGTGGAAATTCCCCAGTGGCAATGCCTTCATCTGCATTATAACCACAAGTCCTTGTCTTACTATTTCCCTTGGATGGCAATGGCTCTGGAATAGGAGGCTCCTCTCTTGAGGCAGTAGGATAGGGTATTTGAACTATTAAACTCTGTTTCCAGTGCATATCTCACACCTTGATAGCAGACTGTCTCGGCTTTTGCTCTGTTTCTATTGTCTCTATCCAGTTTCTTTATTCTAGGACACAAAAACTTGGAAACTCTCTAAGGATGCCCTTGAAACTCCAGTATATCCATGTTACTATGACTGCTAGACCACTTTCCTGTTCAGCATTTGCCACTCAGAACTTCGGAACAGTTAGACAAAGATTGCTAACAGAATTGTGGGCCACAGCTGTTACAGTTCTGAAGAACATTTGCACTTAACTTTCTAGCCAACTAGAAAAATAGGATAAAAACCAAGCCACATGTTCCTAATACCCATGACACTCAGTTGAGAATGTACTTAGAAAAAATATGGATCCTCAAAATAACCTGTAGAAAACCACTCATTCAACTTATTGTAAACTGAAGGTCTTGAGTGCACAAATTTGATTAAGATGTTTATGAGATTTTTTGCATGTGTATATGGTGTTTACATTGTCATATGTGTGAGCATGCATGTGTGCACATGTGTGCTCATGACTGTGGTGGGGCTGGGCTGCCCTCTATGTGTCATTTTGGTGCTCCCCACTTTACTTTCTAAGAGACAGGATCTCTCTCCTGGAATCCTGAGCTCACTGATTTACTGATGTACCCAGCTTGTGAGAAAGGCCTTTGACTGTGCCGGGATGACAGACAGGTTCCTCAAAACCATGTAATACAAGGATACATCCACAAACACATGTAAGTCAGCCTACCACAGAGACATCTACACATCCATGTTTATTGCTGCATCATTCACAGTAACTAAGAAATGGAAGCTGGGTTGGGGATTTAGCTCAGTGGTAGAGCGCTTGCCTAGCATGCGCAAGGCCCTGGGTTCGGTCCTCAGCTCCGGAAAAAAAAAAAAGAAATGGAAGCAGCCTATGAATTGCCAACCTGTGAATGGATAAAATAACTGTGGCAAACATGCACAGGGAGATTGTGTGTGTGTGTGTGTGTGTGTGTGTGTGTGTGTGTGTGTGTGTGTGTGCCTTAAAGAAAAAAGAAAAATGAAGTCAAGACTTTAGTAGGAAAATTTGTGGAGGTTAGAGATTATGTTAAATAAAATAGCGTAGACACAGAAAGACAAATACATCCCTTCTGGTATTTGCATGTGCATATATATATTGTGTGTGCACATGCACTCACATATGTGTGTATGTATGTTATGCAAATAGAAATGAGAAAAGTGGTCTTTAGAGAGAGGATGGGGAAACAAGAAATTAATACAGTACAGTACCGTGTAGTCGTCTGCTGATGAGGGAACTATTGAGGAAGAACAGGAGATCAGGGAGAAGGGGGAAATGGGAACAGGTAAAGGACAGTTGAGCAGTAGGTTGAATAAAAAACACGCAGTGGTATCTACCTAATTAGCAACTTTGTACACTAATTTAATAATGTCCTTTCTTTAAGATTTGGAAGGTAAAGGGCAGCGCCTACAGTCTTTGGTTTTGCATGTCAAAGAGTCTTTTGGGTAAGGCTAGAAATGCCCCACCAGCCTCTTCTAGCTGCCACTTTTCTCTGATTGTAGCCATCAGTGAAGCGTGGTCTAGCAGGTCTGAGTCGCCCCTGACTCCTCCTCTTCTCTGCAGCCACTGTGTTTTATTCTCGGAAAGTGCTTCAAGTGTCATCTCTTTTTCTTTCTAGAATGTGAAAATAGGTGTAACCAAAGTTGATAAAAATCAAAGGTGACGTTCTAAAATATATACCTAACAAATAATTTACAATAGATCCTGGCAGAAGAGCCAAGGAGGCCAAAGAAATGGAATGGCTTCTGAGAGCTACAAATACCAGTCTACCATGTTCTTAGGAGTTCTGACTGTGAGAGTCTCGACCACAGAAAAAGGTTGCTTTAAAAATAAGTTCTCTTAAATCCAAACTCTTATTTGTACAACTGAGAACCCCATACGCCTTTCTCCATTGGTAGACGGAACCGAAGGGAGACAATGTGTCCCTGACCCATAGGTCAGTTCTAGCTGGTAAAAAGAAGAAATCTGGAATTTTCCATTGCTGATCCTTTTTATCTTCCCTACATTACTGCTTCCTCCACTGTTCACCCTGAACACACTCACACACACACACACACACACACACACACACACACACACACACACGAATTCATTGTGTAAACAATTCTCAGAAGCCCCTGAGGTGGACAGCACAAAGTAAGATAAAAGATATAGAGTCATTGACATGGTCAGTTTATTGAAAGAATAATTTCTTGTAAGTTGTGGTTAACATGAGTCTATGCCCTGGGTGTTACATTTTCAAGTGGCATGTGCCATATTGTTTAAAAATAATCTTTATCGCTCGTGCTTACTCATTACTGTGTTTAACTTAGAGCAGATGGGTAGTACTAAAGCTCTGAGAAAAGTAAGAAATTCAAAGAGATTAATAATGATGTGGAAAGAAACAGAAGAGGTATTATTATAGCCAATGGATTATGATATTAACTTTATGCTTTGTAAATTCATTGGAAAATAGTACATAAAATAAAATGTATTAAAATGTATGAGGACTCTTTCAGCTTTAAATAACCAATCCCTCCCCCTGTGTCATCCCATGTAGATTTTGTTTCCTGGGTTAAACTACTTACAATGAAATCACCATCCATGTATCCATCCTTTGAACTCTGGGGAGAAGGAAATTGCACTGTCAGTTGGAAATGGAATCTTAATTCCTTCCCACCCAGATTGGTTTTTTTTCACCTACTGTCTTCAAGCTCCAGCTAGCATGTTTTAAATCTAATGCAATCACAATCTGCTAATCGTACCTAAGCCAGTGTTTCACTTTTCAGGGAGAGCACCCCACCCTTGATTTATAAAACCACAAAGTCAAAGGCTGAAAATAACTCTTTCACTCCTACGATAAAAAAAAAATGAGTATAACATCTGCAGGACAGTCTGAGTTTTATTTCTTGTTTCATGTTGCAGAGGACGAAACCGAAACCCAGAGAGTTTTAATGTCCTAACCAAGTTCACAAGTCAGAACAAATCTATTCTAAAAGATAAAAAAAGAAGTGCTATGAGATCATTCAAACCCAGTTAGTGGTGTAGCTGGGTTTCCCCGTCTGAGCATTTCCCAAAATATTAATGTAGAGAAAAAATAGTTTGTGGCAAACAAGTTGCTTGACTCTTGCTGCAATAAAGAATACTATAATATTCACATGAGCCCCCCTCAAGAATTGCTTCATTCGAAAACATGGCTTAAGTCCTCATCATTGAGGTGCAGTCCTACAGGTCAGAAACTTCAGGGAGCTCATTAGGAACACAGAACCTTGAGCCTCACCCCACACCTCTAAATTACTCCCGCCTTCTAACAATGTCCCTCAGGCTAGTCCAATAGTTGTTAAGGTTGAAAACACTGTCTTAACCATAAAAATGTATTCACTAAGATGCGTGTGTTGAAATGACACCAAGGGGGTGTTATCACTCAAAGTAATTTGGTTATGGATAATTTTATGAAGTGTCGAATCCCTTCTAATGCAAATGAATCCCCAATTTATCTATCATAGATGACAACAGAAGTTTTCTGTAAGTCAACTTTCTTTTGCATAAGACATGAGGATCACAGTAAAGCAAGCATGAAGAAATAAAATATTCTTAAAAGAATCTCTGAGATGAGCCATAAATAAGTCGCTCTTATTTAGAAACATACTTGCTCAAGTTTCAAACTTGATTACATAGAATTTATTTTTATTTAGACAGGGTTTAAGAGAAATTCTGTTGACCTCTTTATAGGTAACGAAGTCTCTTAACTACATACATCTCTGAAATTCCTTTTGAGAGGCACACATTATCTAGGAAATGTGCAGTTCTCTAGTCCCATATACCTTGTCGTATATGTAGCAAGAGTAAGCATTGTTCCACTCATCTAATAGCAAATGACACTTAACTAATAATTAAATAACTTTAAGAAGGCAGCAGTTGCTTTGTGTGGCTGTTCACACAAAAATAATAATAAAACTAAAACTCTCTTAAATGATAGATTATCCATGAATTTAGACAAGGACAAATTGGACTGTATTGCTGAATTCTAATAACTCACTCTATATCTGAACCTTCTCCTGCGATTCTTGGAAGCATGAAGATAGTGTTGTGGCTTCTGTTTGATGAACTTTGCAAAATCTAAATTGAGTGGGCAGTATATTTCTATCCAATCTTAACTACAAATTCAAAATCTCGTTTTGCAAAGCAAAAGGATTTATAGGTTTAAACAATTATTTTTGGCTTTACATCCTCTTTTTCTTTTAGATAGACTTAGAAACTGCAGGTATTATCATTATTATAACTACTATTACCTCTGTTGGAGTACCACAAAAGCTTCGTTTGGCCAGTTTCTACTGACCCGTGTTGCTTGCTCATTTTTGAAATCTGTAGTCACTCTAGAAAATATAATTTCATGCCACTTTTTAGACAGCCTCCAAATGTTAAATTTGCAAACAGCCCGTGTCAGAACTCCAGTGATGTATGCATGGGCTCTTGCTGCATGTAAGCCCTTGAATTTATAGATTATGTGTTTAAATCTTTCCTTAAATCAAGAGTCCAGAGGTCATTAATGACAAAAGTCTGCTGACTACTTTCTTCCATGTGCCATACTGATAATATGTAGAATTAGTTGCTTAACAGCACTACATAGGTGTCTCCTTTCTAAGGCCCTGGAAGAAAATGATGACCAGAATTACACACCAGAGAATTAAGAAATGCACTTCTATCAGTGGGTTGTTTATAATAAGTTAAGTGAGGACAATAGGCAAACTGGTACCCTCTAGCATCCTCTGGTAGTGCTTAGTGATGTCAAGGACTAGACTCCATGCCAAGGAACTTTAAAGGAAAGCAGTGTTTCTGCGTAGACTGACAGTTACCTCTCATGACACTATTTTATGAAAATCCTATGGAAAAGTTATTTTTTTCTGCTTGTGCCGTGTAAATATTACCTCAGAAAATGCCATAATTCAGCTAAATAAGCCTGCATAAACATAACAGTGTTTTATGTTGGGGCGCTTAGTTTTGCTGCGTTAATTCAAAACTCAAACCACGGTTCACTCAACATACCCTATAAAGTACTATTCATAACTTCACACCATGAAGGATGATATTTTCCTTTATAAATGCCACATAAAATCTGTGGTAAAATTTTAAATAGAAAAATTGTGAAAACCCCAACATAACCACAAATTGCCCTCCATCCCTCGCCCAATAAATTCTACCTTCAGGTTTTTACTCTGTGACAGAAATCCTTTATGGTATTAAAGGAAAAGGTAGCCTTCTTGTCTGCAGTTGACTGTGGGACTTTCTCTACTTCAGGGAAATTGACAGCAGAGCTATAATTTGTGTCCACATAGGGAAAGTTGATGGGGCTGTTTTCATAAAAATTCATACCTGGAAACCCTAAAAGAAAATTTTAAGATTCAGAGTTGAAACAAACAAGCAAAACACACACACACATACACACACACACACTTACAAAAAAAATGTGATGCTAAAAAGTTAATGTGCTAAAAAAAAACACCACAGATAACAACAAACATGTACATTAAATTGACTTTTAAATGTAACAATCGTAAATTACAGTGAATGAAGACTGGAAACTTGAAGCTTGGCTTACATCTGTGTTAATACTTGAATGCAAGTTTGGGGTTTTAGTCATTTATGAAAATTTTCATTGCCGAAGTGAAAAACAAAAAAAAACTAACTAACTATGTTATATTTTACTTCATATTAAAATATTGAAAATATATATTTATGTTCAATACTTATTAAAAGGAAGAAAACTATGTTGCTTTGTATTATAGTCTTAACTAAAGCTTCAATGGAAAATTTTAAAAACTAGGAGCAGACAGTTAAGATTAAAATTGTTATCAGTTTGTGGATGCTCGAAGTCAATGATCGGACTGAGCACAGGGACCCAATGGAGGAGTTGGGGCAGGGCTGAAGGGGCTGAAGGGGCCTTACCTGACATCACTTGGTCCTGTGAAGGCTCGATGGCCCAGTGTAGAGGAATGCTAGCACAGTGAGGCGGGACTGGGTGGGTAGGTGGGGGAGCACCCTCACAGAACCAGGGTAAGGGGCGGGGTGGGAGAGGGGCTTTGCAGAGGGGAAACAGGGACGGGGGAAAACATTTGAAATGTAAATAAATAAAATATCCTATTTTTTTAAAAAAAAATGTTATCTGTTGCAAGTTTGTATTGGTGGGAGCTCCTTGGTTGACTTAAATTTATAGATATATTCATTTTAGAAAATCTAGCCCTATTATAGATAAAAAATGGAATTTTTGTTCCTACTTGACTAGCTGAGTTTATCATATTTACATCATAGAACAACCGTCTATACATTCAGTGATTTATCTCCTCTCATTTTTGTAACCACTTCCATATTTACGATGAATATTTTCATGTACATACCGTATCATGCCCTTGGTTAGAAGTCTGCTTTGTGCCTCTTAAGATATTATCTAGAAAAGTCCAGAAAATAACTCACTATTACAAGTTATCTCATGCTGCAACCAGGACAAAATATCCCACAAGGCAGGCACAGGTTAGAAAGTCCAAGAAAACAAAAAGAGTTTTGTTTGAATAGAGATTCAGCAAACAGAAAAAGAAGATTTGTGACAAAGCAAGATTTCCCCACTGACTAATTAAAGTAAGGAACACGTTTTTTCCTTCTATAAGCAGAGGATGGCCCACAACCGGGGGATTTTTTTTTTTTTTTTTTGATGATATAAACTAGAAACAGATGAGCATCGAGAAGGCTTCTCAGGGACATTAAAACACCCCTAACAAAGACCAAACAGAGAAAACACACCCGTATGCTTTTAAAATGTCAGGGCATCTTAAGGACGGGCTAGCAAGCTTGTCCTCTGAGATCACAGCAAAGAACTGATGTACTCAGCAATTTCAGACTCATGTCAAGAAGAGAGCCAAACGGAAGTGAAAGACCTAGCACGTTAAGGTTGACATTTGTCTCCTTTGACATATGTCACACGACCCCAATGTTAAAAATTAAGTATGAAAGTAATACCGGTGGCTAACAATGAGCGTGGACTATATTTTCACTCAGTTTCACTCTTGCGGACAAAGTTCACCATATCTCAGCCTGTCTCAAATTCGCCACTGAGTTAAGAAGCAAACTTTTAACACAACTTTCCATTTGTACATTAATTAAAAGTTGAAAAACGAATGATAAGAAACAATATGTGTGAAGAAATTTTCTGCTCCAGAAGGATGTCTTTCTTTCCCTGAAATGATTAAGATATTAATGAAGTGAACAGCCGGTCATTCAAAGAATGAGATAATAAAGATGATACAAGGAAGTTAAACCGTCTTTCGGGGATACAGCCTATCCATTAGCAAACCCGAAGCCTATTCATTGCTGGTATGTTGGAGTCCTTTTCATAAATAAGCACCAATCATCCTCTCCTCGATTTACTGTTACACCGAAGGACAAATTAGAACCTCCTTTATGAATGCGGCTTTACTTTATGTGTAGAGTGTATGTGTGTAAGTGCACCACAGCATACCTAGCGCCCATGGAGGCCAGCAGAGGGCATAAGGTACCCAGAAACTGGAGTTAGAGACGTTTGCAACTACCATACGTGCTAGGAACCGAACCTGGGTCCTCTGAAAGAAGAGCGAGTGCCTTTATCCATTGTGCTCTATCTCTACAGCCCTACCATTATTTTTCTTTTTAAAAAAATTGTTTTTTGCTTCCCTGAATCAAGTAATAGTAAACTTAACCTAGCTAAAAATACCCTCCATCTTTGTTTCTTGAAAGAGGTTTATTAGCAGCATGAATCGTAAGCACTAAGTCAACAGCCATAAACATCTTACGATGTAGCTGTCATTTGGTGTTTTGTTTTGTTTTGTTTATTAAATAACCTTCTACTGCAGTAACATGTGCCCGTTTTTATTTTCGGAATAGGTAACTTTAAATTCACGTAACTAGAGCTAGTAAAAGCTGATGAAGAGACACTTATTATATATAAACCATCCTTTTACTGTCTCCACAACACACTCCTGACGATATTAACTTATCCTACTAATGGGTATGAAAAAGCCATTATTTTGGGGTAATAGTGAGTCAGTGTAGCCTGTGACGTCCTTGGGAGTTTGCATTTTGAAAGAAACACTGAGGTTAATGCTAAGTAATAAACTATTAATCATAAACCTCTCATGTATTCTTGGAAACATAATAAAAGGAATTGCTTCTCGAAAAAAAAAAAACACTGATATCATTTCTCTATACACATTGCAAATAATCGGCTTTTACTACAAAAAAATCATAGAGCTAAAATTTACAGATATCTTATTTCTCCAGCCATTGGACATATCTTACTGTTCCCGTTTCTGAAGTGTTATAATTCATGGTTTTTATTTTTTTATGATACTGAATCCGTGAAGGCTTATTCCTCTCAGGGTAATTGAACTTCATCTTCTATCTCCCCTCACCCCCCACCCTCACAGCCACCAACAGTTTGGAAGTTTCATCCTTCCACATTTAACTTTGATGGGTGTAATTTACTTCTCTCTTACTTGAATAAAGTTAATTTAAAGTGATACCCATAAAAGTGTGTGATAAATGTTTCCCTCTGGCTTTCTGAGGGGCTCTGTGTTCTGGCTTGCAGGACCTCCCTGTCAGGGTTTTGTACATTCACTTAGCCCCTGACCCCCTTAACTCCGAAGCCTCCAGATGACCAACTTTATCTATTTCTGCATGGAAATTTACCTATAATCTCTGACTTCAGTAATAAAACAGCTTTGGAGCAAAGCTTGGAGAGGGTTTTTAACTTATGAAGACCTCCTCCTGTTCCTTTGACATTGAAAAGTCATAAGAAGACCAGCAATTTTAATCTACTCAGGGCTTGTAACCTACCTCAGTTAATCAGGGAAAAGAAAAGTAAACATTACAATATTAACTAAATTTGCTGTGATATACGGATATTCCTACTCCAGAATTGTCTGTTCGATTCACATTAATTCTATTTATTTGAAACATTCCTAAGAAAAGTTGTCTTAGAGGATAAGCCTGGCTTCACTCATCAAAAAATAAATGAGATACATTTTTTTTCTCCTCTTGTTTATTTTTCATATTAAATAAATGTTGGCCATTAACGGGTCTAAATATTTCTTGAAGAACTTCTATACTTCTCATTAAATCCCAAGCATGCTTGATTTTTCTTTTTAGGAAAAAAAAAAAAACCTCATTTATTAGTGCCCTCCACCTAAACTTAAAAGGAAGACACGCGGCATCTTATGGCAAGTTAAACACCATCCCCTCTGCTCCCCACGGCTTGACCTGGGTTTTCTATTCAGCTGCTCGTCTCAGGACCAGGGATGTTCATTTTCTTTTGTATCACTTTCAGAAGTAATTAGCGTGTTTAAAACTTTTCCACATGACTCAAATCTTCTCTCGTTAGCTTTTAACTCTATCCGATAGTCAACATTCCCTCTGCAGGAAGTATTTTAAACAACCCGGAGTTCGTACCAGGTGTAAGGAGTTCTGTTTGCTTTATATTTTTATTACAGTGGATAATAATTCCTCTAGATTTCTATTCTGTCAAACAAAATCTTTCTTTCCACCTCTGGATACCTTCAAATCAGGCTTAATGAATCATATTCCCTCATTTAAGGTTTTAGGAAATAACTATTATTTAGCAGTGACAGTTGCTACATTAAGTCATCCCGAATTATTTCACTAACAAAAGGGCTTTCTGGGTTAATAATGTAAAATTTTTACTACATTAAATTGCTTCCTTGTTATTCCACTATTATTTACACAACACATATCAGTAAGACCATAGATGTTATTTTATACTTCTCCAACTCATTAACATAATAACCATATGAAAAAACAGAAAAACATGCTATTTTCCAAGTGAAACTTTCCATATCTATAAAAACAGACTTATCTTATTATATACTCCTCCCAATTATCTTAGAAGTTCTTATAAATAAAAGAAGACTTATCATAGCCAAAAAAGATCTTTCTATAAATATGAAATTTGGTCTCAGTGTATAAGGCAAATTTTATAGTGACATCAAGTTAAGAAAATACAGCTGTATCTTTGAAAAAACATCACTTAATGGAAAATGTTTAGTTCAGTCTAATAAAATTGTCATTTTAAAAATAATCTCTGACTACCCATTTGCTTATCGACTCATTTCCAGATGTTAAACAGAATATAAACTATTTTGGGTCCACATATCACTGTCAATAGTGTTCAAGGTTTTCTTTGAGGTTGATTTGAATATAAAGTTAATATTTTAAAATTTACTCAAACAGCCATTGATCATAATGATTAGTCAATATAACTAAAATCATGGAATCAAATTATGGAACTAGACAAGCTTCTGAGCTCCATTGCAATCACCACGTCGACCGAAAAGAGGGCAGTGAGATTTCTTTTTTAACTGAAAACACAGTAAAATGAAGAATAGGATGTAAACCGAATCCCAAATGTAACTGTATGACCAAAAGAAGTATCTGCATATGGAAAGGTACTGCTAGACTAAGGCAGAGGTCTAGAAGCCTCTGTGGTACACCCAGAACGAGACTGTAAAGAAAAGTTGGTATCTTCTGGAAAATCTTTTAGCCTATCATTAATTATTAAATACATAGAAATTTATGCACATTTGAAAAGTTTCTGGTTGGTGGCTTTAATACTTGGAAAAATAAGTTCAGTACTCCAAATGAATTAATTTTTCTTTCTACTCACAAAAGTTTGTTAACACAAACATCACGACCTCTGCCACCTCCTACCTGGGGCCATTTCTTTAAGAACTGCTCTGTTATATTATTTTTCAGATTCTATGAGATGATCTCAGGAACCTTGAGAGACTTAAAATATGACAGATTAGCTGTGAAGTCATATGGATGTGCTATTAAAGCAAAGAGGACTGACATTTGTACCGCTCCTTGTACAGAATAATAGGACTTTAATGAGTTTTGTTAAAAGAAAGAAACGCCTGAATAAAAAGTCCCCTCCATCGGGTTAACCTTCAAGAATTTTCAGACAGACTGAATTATTTCCACAAAATTAAAACCAGTATCCGAGCCTGTTTATTAAAATCTCTCATTCGATGTCCAACTATTCTTTTCATTTGACATTTTTTAAATGCTCTCTTGTCTTCCTTTGTGTTTCTAGATGAATTTGTGTGCAGTACATTGATCAAAAGAAAACCCTGGAAGAGAGCTCGGCAACTGGAGAAGGCAGTGAGCACTGAATTCATTGTACGGCATCTGGTAACACAAGAGGCATGTGCGTAATAGAGATCTAGCACACCCTAGTGGAAGCAATTATAACTACAACTGCTTCCAATATTTCCACTTCAATTCCATTGTTTCAGCGAGATTTCATTGTACCTAAATAAAGGGATATTGGTTAGGCTCAAGTTCCCCTTAATTATGTATGTTTCCTTCCACTGAATCCTCACAGGAATTACATAATGAGATGAACCTGATCATGAATTTCAAAACCTAAAAGCCTCTTCTCTTTTCAGAATATGCATGATGTTTTTACAAAGCTCCCCTGAAGCTACTGTACTAGAGACAATTCCATTTCGTGTGGCCTTGTGGTAAAGTATAAAGTATCATCGCCACCTCCTCCCCCCATCGTCAAACGATTGATGTGCTCTTGAGCCACAAAGGTTTGTCAGATCAGCTTTTCAAATGCTTCAAAGACTTCTGTTTCCAACTCAGTCTGGGTGGGTATTCTGCTGGTGGTGTGTTTTAGGACATACTATTAAAATGTCAAGGAGAGAGCAGGAAAGGCATCTCAAACATCTATCCTGTTATCCAGGGAAGCTTGAAAGACTTTAGTTTATATCTTGTTCCATGGCCCTCTGGTACACAATTGAAATGGGTAAGCACTATTCTCTGAATGCTGTTTTCCTCCCTGAAATTTGTACTGAAAGTGTAACGTGTTTAGAACTGGCCCCTAATGGAAGAGCTGCAAGATATTTTCACCATAAGAATGCCGCTGGAGTGGGCGTGCTCCTGTCTCCTCATCTACCATGTGAAGATGCAGCAAAGGGGCTCTTACTGGACCACAGATGTTGGCCTGTTGATCTTGAACGTCTCAGTCTACAAATTTGTGGGAACTACACTTCCATTCTTCATAAACTGTCAAGTCTGATTCCGTAGAGATTGCTTTTTTGTTTGACTGTTTTCTAAACTATCGACCAAAAGAATTTGATGGGAAAACACAACCACTGTTTGCTTTCCCATGTGCACAAGTATTGGCAGTGCCTGTGGTGTGAAGGGGTATTCAACCAGTCCTCCATAGGCTCAGCTGTCGGAGCCACTGGAGAGAGTTCCTATACTCTCTACATCCCTGGAACTTAATATAGGCAACAGTGGCAGGGTTTCAGCTAAGAACTGGTCACAGTAACGATGCAAGCAAATAAAAAAATAAAAACAGGTCTCAGCCACTTTTATGGTGCACCTGTTGGCACTTCAAAAGAAATATGTCAAAACGCATCTCACACACACACACACAAAACACAAAACACAAATTCACACACATGCACATACATACACATGGAACACATACAAAAAACATACACATACAAATGCATACAAATACACACAGCTACAAACACACATACTACACACACACATGCATACACATGCATACAAACACACATCTACAAACATACACACACAGCAGACACACATGCACATGCATACAAATGCACATACACACATACAAACACACACCAACAAACTATAAAATAATATCTCCTTTATCTACCCAGAGAGGAAATCCTTGCTCAGCATTTTGTATTGTTTCGTTCAGTTCTATTCCTGTCTTCCTTCGTTCTCCCTTGTATATTAGTCAGGATTCTCTAGAGGAACAGTCTACAGAGTCTGTAGGATGAATATATTCCTACTACATTAGCTCACATTGAAACAATAACTACAGTTGTTACACCTGAGATTCTTAAAAGCCAGTAGTTGGTCAATCCTTGATACTCAGTACTTCAGCAGTTGGAGCACTCCCATAGTCTCTCGCTGCAGAGGCCAGCAACCCGACAGTTGTTTAGTCCATGAAGCTGTCACAATGTGCTGTGGAAACATGGAAGATTCCTGGAGAGCTGCCAGTCAACAATGGAAGCCTGAAAACTCTGGTTCTGATATCATTGAAGGCGTCAGCAGCAACAACACAGAAAGTCAAGCTATCAAGGGGTGAATAATCTCCATTCTACTATGCTCTTTTTATCTGAGGGGCTAGCAGAACATGCTGCCCCCACTCAGGATGGTCCTCTCACATCAATTAAGGCAATCAGGACAAATCTTCACCTGAGGTTCCCTACTCATATTATTCCAGTTCACAGCAAGTTGACGTGAAAACCATCACTCCTCACTGCAGTTCTTGTAGCTTCATCCAGGATCTTTATATCTTACATCCTTTATCTTTCTGATCCCTGTTTTCTTATTAATTACCAAACCCATTGTCCTTAGTCATTTGTACATTATTAGTTTCTCCTGTATGTTAGAGCCTTTCTTTCTTTTCCTGGCTGAAGGTGTAGAAATTATTTCCAACGTTCATTCCACCATTTTTTTTTTTTTTTTTTTTTTTTTCTTTTTTTTGGAGCTGGGGACCGAACCAGGGCCTTATGCGCTTTAGGTAAGCGCTCTACCACTGAGCTAAATCCCCAGCCCCACCATTTTCAAATATCTAGTTTATTTCTAGAGGAGTTGCTTATTGCTGGAATCTTTCTCTCTTATAAGTGGCAGTGGCAATTAAAATTACTAGCAAACATGTCTCAGTAGGAAATTCCCTGCATACAACTGGACAGGTACCCAATCCAGCAATGTAAATTCCAATGTAGAAAGAAATACAATCAATCTGGTAAACCAAGGTAGTACAGCTCTTCTAAAACTCAAACTCTTCATTGACTCCATTCAAAGATATCGACATGGTTTAAATGTTAGGCAAAGAATTTGAAAGTCTAGTTTTAAACGTGACCTCCAAACAGAGACAAATAAATTAGATAAAGTAAGTTCAATACTTCAAAAGTTCAAAGATGTTCTTTGTAGTATAGATGCAACCCTAAAATCCACATGGTCATGCAAAAGATGCTGACTAGACAAAAACTCTCTAACAGCACTACAGTATCATAATATAGGATTTCAAGTTAATATACAGAATCATACCTGCAAAAATCCTCATGCTGCCAGCATAAAAATAGATGCACAGATAAATAAAATTAAAAATAGAGAGCCCCAGGCTGGAGAGATGGCTCAGCGGTTAAGAGCACCCGACTACTCTTCCAGAAGTCCTGAGTTCAATTCCCAGCAATCACATGGTGGCTCACAACCATCTGTAAAGAGATCCGATGCCCTCTTCTGGTGTATCTGAAGACAGCTACAGTGTACTTATATATAATAAATGAATAAATCTTTTAAAAAAAATAGAGAGCCCCAGCATAAGATTATGCAGCTACGGTGACATTATTCTCAACAAATCTTCCAGAAGCACACATTGGAGAAGAGACAGCCTCCTCAGCAAATGGTGCTGTGGAAACTGTAGTCACATACAGTAAAATGTAATTAGATTCCTATCTCTTACCCTGTTTAAAATAAAATCAGTTCAAATTACATCGAGGGCCTTAAGTAAGATCTGAGACTGCTAGAGGAAAATACTACAATGTATGAATGTAGACAGGGACTTCCTGTAAAGCACTTGGTTGGCTCAAGAAAAAACAGTGGTTGACTAATAGAAGAGCGGCAAGTTGAAATATGTTCAGCATAAGAACCAATTACCAGATAAAAGAAAAACCCTACATAATGGAAGAGAAAGTTTGCTAGCTATGCATCTGAGAAGGAACTAATATCCAAGACATATTAAAAAACTAAAAAACATAAGCACCAAAATAATAAATATTTGGGTCAATAAATAGGCAAAAGAACTAATCAAATAAATGTATAAATATCCAGGAAATGTACTTAAAAATACATCTTTAGTCACCTGGAAAATACAAATTAAATTTATACTGAGATTCCATTTTATTCCAGTCAAAACAGCTACCATGCAGGGGGGAAAAAAACACCATAACAAAAACAAAAACAAAGAAAAGAAACCGGGAAGAATGCAGGGAAGGGAAGCTTTAAGTACTATAGTGGAAGGCAAAGTGGTGGTTCTATTGTGGAAATCATTCCAGAGATCTCTTATAAACTACTATATAGACGAGAATACCTCTTCTAGGCTTATAATTAAGACAAAATCGGCTTACTGTACAGATAGATGGACACCTCTGTGTATCATTATTGTTGACAATTCCCAATCCATGAACCAACCCATGAGCATATGAACAAAGAAAATATGATTAATTTTATAGTATTATTATTCTATAAATTAGAAAATCATTTCTTTTGCCTAAGGATGGATGGATTATCCTATTAAACAAAATAAACCAGATTTACAAGAATAGATGTTATACGTTTTCTCCCATGTATGGAAATTAAGGTGAAGGAAACAGGGCATTCCAGTCAAAGAGTGTATCCATTACTCCTCTGTTGCTGCTATAATAGCCTCATCAAAAGCAACTCAAGGAAGAAAGGGTTTATTTTAGCTTGTGATTTCAGAGAGAGAGTCCAGAGGCAGGGCAAAGGAATGGGAAGCTAGCTGGTCACATTTCACCTGTACACAGGAAGTAGAGAAGCACAGAACAAGAAGTGTGTCAAGGCTATAAACCCCTATTACTCACCCAGTAATAAACTTCACCTTCTGCCAGCAAGTCTCCACCTTTTAAAGGGTCCATAAACTCCCTACACAGTGACATAACCAGGTAACACATGTTCAAGTACATGAGCCTAGAAGGGATGTTTGTTATTTAAATCACCACAGTCCAAGCCACTACCCAAAGACTATACATGGACTGACCCTGGACTCTGACCTCATAGGTAGCAATGAATATCCTAGTAAGAGCACCAGTGGAAGGGGAAGCCCTGGGTCCTGTTAAGACTGAACCCCCAGTGAACTAGACTGTTGGGGAGAGGGCAGCAATGGGGGGAGGGTTGGGAGGGGAACACCCATAAGGAAGGGGAGGGGGGAGGGGTATGTTTGCCCGGAAACCGGGAAAGGGAATAACACTCGAAATGTATATAAGAAATACTCAAGTTAATAATAAAAATAAATAAATAAATAAATAAATCACCACAGTCCGTGAGTGATAGAGATGGGGGAAAAGGCTAAAGATGGAGAAGTAGATAATGACATCTAAGGGTGATGACCAAAGTATAGTATAGTCTATGGTGTATTGTTGTGATACCATAGTCAGAGAAAAACAATATATAAGAAGAAAAAAATAACTCCAGGCCAAGTCTTTATGAGTATCAATGTAACCCCCCCCCAAAATTAACAAACTAAATTCAACATTACACTTAAAATACTGGCACCACAGAAGGTGGGATTGATTCCTGGAATGGAAGGGTGTTCAGAGAAAGGAACTCCATTGATGCATACCACATTAGCTGAATGAAAGATCAAAGCCTGCAGTCCTACTTTATGCACAGATGCAAAATCGCCTAAGAAGTGTTTGCAGTTATGTGTTCACCACAGCACTGCTTGCAATAGCAAGTTCTAGAAATAACCAGAATATCCATCAAAGAGATAAGAAGAAGCTTGTGTGTGGGTGTGAGTACTCGTGTAATGGAATGTTGTAAACTCAAAAGAGAAACAGGAAGCTGAGGGGGCAGCAACAAGGTTTGTTGAACCAACAAGGTTCAAACCTAAGAGATACTGTAAGGAAAATAAAGGAGGTGAACTTATAGACGCAGAATTGAAAGGCCATTACAAGGGTTGTGTTGTTAAAGGAAATGAGAGGGTATGGATAAAACAAATTTTAAAAAAAAGTCCACAATAAGTTCTGAAGAAATGTTGTAAAATATGACTTGCATGTAATAATATACCATACATGCAAAATTTATGAAAGTGGGTGTTACATGTTCTTATAACAGAAATAGTAACTGTGTTAGATACATTAATTATAGTAACCACCTCTACAACGGATATGAATAGCCAAACTCATATTGCAGGTGATGAATAGAGGCATACATCTGTAATCCCAGTGTCTGGGAGATGTAGGTTAGAAGACCAGCAGCTCAAACATAGCCTGGGCCACATGAGACCCTATTTAAAGAAAAATAAACTTGAGTTTTGTGCAGTGATCAAGGATCTCAACCTAAAGCAGGATACACCAAACCTCATAAAAGAAAGAGTGGGAAATAGCCTCGAATGCATTGGTACAGGAGACAGTTTCCTGAACAGAACAAGAATGGCTTAAGCTCTAAGATCGAGAATTGATAAATGGGACCTCATGAAACTGAAAAGCTTCTCTAAGGCAAAGAACACTGTCAACAGGAATATAAATTATTAAAAATAATAAAATAAAATAAAATAAATAAACTGCCAGGAATGGTAGTAGACACCTGTGATCCAGCAGATGGGAAGTGGAGGCGGGCAGATCTCTGTGAGTTTGAGGCCAGTCTTATCTACACAGCAAGTGTACATAAAAATTCAAAGAAGGGCTGGAGAGATGGCTCAGTGGTTAAGAGCACTGACTGCTCTTCCAGAGGCCCTAAGTTCAAATCCCAGCAACCACATGTTGGCTCACAACCATCTGTAATGAGATCTGATGCCCTCTTCAGGTGTGAATGAAGACAGCTACAGTGTACTTATATATAATAAATAAATAAATCTTTAAAAAAAATTAAAAGAAACTAGAAAAAAAAGGAAGTTTCTCATAATAAATTACCATGTACCTTTAACTAATATCTTTCTTAATAAAACATGTACTGCTTTCCCCTTAATACTGAATAGTAGAAGCACTTCTGCTGTTGATTTTTCTACTTGTTTCTTAAAATATAATATTTACAATTTTAATCAATCCAATAAGGGTCTAAAACTTAGAAAGGAATGTTAAATCTTTCATGATGGAAAAAGAAAGAAATAAGTCAGACTTTACTTGATGATTATGTGATCCTATAGGAGAGAAATCCTTAGGGATGCATTTAAAATAATAAAATTTTAAAGGATACAAAATACATGTTCAATATATTATACAAAAAATGTTTTATATCCATGTAAGGGCAATAAAAGTAATCCAATATTGAAATTTGGGAAATTCATTTACATTAACAGAAAAAGGAATGGAAAAACTAGGAATCCTTTTACTCCCAATGCTCATCACTTATCTGCTAAAAACTCTAAAGCATTGCTGAAAAAAATAAACAAAATCTAAATAAGTAAAAAGAAATTTTTGTGGATCAGGCTATAGTATTAAGATACCAATGGTCCTTAAATTGAGTTTCATATTCAACATAATCATTATAAAACCTCAAGATAGTTTTACAGAATCAATACTATCCTAAGTTTTATAAGGAAATACAAATCATTTTGCAAAATCTATCCAAAAAGAACTCTGAAAAATTTACAGGAGTTAAAGAGATGGTTCATCACTTCTTGGCCTTTTGGCTAAGATCAAGTATGAAGAGATGGTTCAGTGGTTAAGAGCACAGGCTGATCTTTCAGAGGATTTGGATTCAATTCCCAGTACCTCCATGGAGGCTCACAACCAGCTTTAATGACACTTCTGGGGGAACCAATGCCCTTTTCTAACCTCTATGAATACAGCACACATGTAGTTCACAGACATAAGTACTACAGGAATACAGCCATTATATAATGGATGCATAAAACTCAGTAAGAAGATATCACAAGATAAAAATGAGCAAAAGACACAGAAAATACTAAACCTAAAAAGATATCTGAATGGTCCCATAAGCCCATGAAAAGACAGACATTAAATAGCTTTGATAATTATGCAAAAACAAATGAAATGGCCACAAAAGGGCTTGAGAAATGGCTCAGTGGTTAAGAACACTGACTGCTATTACAGCAAATCCCAGCAACCACCTGGTGGCTCACAACCATCTGTAATGAACTCTGTTGCCCTCCTCTGGTGTGTCTGAAGACAGCTACAGTGTATTTATATATAATAAATAAATAATTTTTTTCTAAAAGAAGAAAGAAATGGCTATTAAAAAAGACAAACCTTATAAACAATAGCAAGAATGTAGTTAGATTAGAACTTTCATAAATTGATATCAGAAATATAAAATAGTGGAACCACTACTTTTAAAAAGCTGAGTATGGCCTGTGCCCAGAGCTGACCCTGTGACACAGCTCTATGTACCCAGATCCCGCTGTATGAGAGCTGGATCCTCAAAAGTGCGGACAATCCTAAGAGAACAGGTGAGACCACCACTTCTGCTTACATTCCTGGCCCAAGAAGAAACCAACTGGAGCCCTCTGGACTCAGGAACCCAGGAGTAGTCTTGGGTAGGATCCTTATGGTTTCCACCTGCACCTGGAGCTAACCTGTGTCACAGCTCTCTGTACTGAGATTCCGCTGGGAGAAAGCTGGTCTCCAGGAGTGCTAACACATAGACTTACAGGAGGGTCAAGATGCTGTCAGAGACAGCAAGACCAGTTACCAGAGATAAGCAAATGGTAAGAGGCAAGGGCAAGAACCTAAGCAACAGAAACCAAGGTATGTGGCATCATGGGAACCCAGTTCCCCCACCACAGCAAGCCCTGGATACCCCCCAACACACTGGAAAAGCAAGATATTGATTTAAGGGTTGGGGGTTTAGCTCAGTGGTAGAGCGCTTGCCTAGCAAGCACAAGGCCCTGGGTTCTGTCCCCAGCTCCGGAAAAAAAAGAAAAGGAAAAAAAAAAGATATTGATTTAAAATCACAACTCATGGTGATGTTAGATGACTTTTAGAAGGGCATAACTAACTCCCTTAAAGAAATACAGGACAACACAGGTAAACACATAGAAGCCCTTAAAAAGGAAACACAAAAATCTCTTAAAGAATTACAGGAAAACACAAACAAACAGGTGAAGGAATTGAACAAAACCATCCAGGATCTAAAAATGGAAATAGAAACAATAAAGAAAGCACAAAGGGAGACAATCCTAGAGATAGAAAGCCTAAGAAAGAGATCAGGAGTCACAGATGCAAGCATTACCAACAAAATAAAAGAGATAAAAGAAAAAATCTCAGGGGCAGAAAATACCATAGAAAACATTGACACAACTATCAAAGAAAATGTAAAATGCAAAATCTCCTAACTGAAAATATCCAGGAAATTCAGGACACAATAAGAAGATCAAATCTAAGGATAATAGGTATAGAAGAGAGTGAAGATTCCCAACTTAAAGGGCCAGTAAATATCTTCAACAAATTATAAAAAAACTTCCCTAACCTAATGAAAGAGATGTCCATAAACATACAAGAGCATACAGAACTCCAAATACATTGGACTAGAAAAGAAATTTCTCCCATCACATAATAGTCAAAACACCAAATGCACAAAACAAAGAAAGAACATTAAAAGTAGTAAGAGAAAAGGAGCAAATAATATATACAAGCAGACATATCAGAATTATACCAGACTTCTCACCAGAGACTATGAAAGCCAGAAGATCCTGAGCAGATGTCATACAGACCCTAAGAGAACACAAATGCCAGCCCAGCAAAACTCTCAATTAACATAGATGGAAAACCAAAGATATTCCATGACAAAACCAATTTTTTTTATTAACTTGAGTATTTATTTACATTTTGAGTGTTATTCCCTTTCCCAGTTTCCGGGCCAACATCCCCCTAACCCTTCCCCCTCCCCTTCTTTATGGGTGTTCCCTTCCCCATTTTCTCCCCATTGCCACCCTCCCCCCAACAATCACATTCACTGGGGGTTCAGTCTTAGCAGGATCAAGGGCTTCCCCTTCCACTGATGATCTTACTAGGATATTCACTGCAACCTATGAGGTCAGAGTCCAGGGTCAGTCCATGTATAGTCTTTAGGTAGTGGCTTAGTCCCTGGAAGCTCTGCTTGCTTGGCATTGTTGTTCATATGGGGTCTCAAGCCCCTTCAAGCTCTTCCAGTTCTTTCTCTGGTTCCTTCAACGGGGGTCCCGTTCTCAGTTCAGTGGTTTGCTGCTGGCATTCACCTCTGTATTTGCTGTATACTGGCTGTGTCTCTCAGGAGAGATCTACATCCGGCTCCTGTCGGCCTGCACTTCTTTGCTTCATCCATATTGTCTAATTGGGTGGCTGTATATATATGGGCCACATGTGGGGCAGGCTCTGAATGGGTGTTCCCTCTGTCTCTGTTTTAATCTTTGCCTCTCTATTCCCTGCCAAGGGTATTCTTGTTCCCCTTTTAAAGAAGGAGTGAAGCACTCACATTTTGGTCATCCTTCTTGAGTTTCATTTGTTCTATGCATCTAGGGTAATTCAAGCATTGGGGCTAATAGCCACTTATCAATGAGTGCATACCATGTGTGTTTTTCTGTGATTGGGTTACCTCACTCAGGATGATATTTTCCAGTTCCAACCATTTGCCTATGAATTTCATAAAGGCATTGTTTTTGATAGCTGAGTAATATTCCATTGTGTAGATGTACCACATTTTCTGTATCCATTCCTGTGTTGAAGTGCATCTGGGTTCTTTCCAGCTTCTGGAATAAGGCTGCAATGAACATAGTGGAGCACGTGTCTTTTTTATATGTTGGGGCATCTTTTGGGTATATGCCCAAGAGAGGTTTAGCTGGATCCTCAGGTAGTTCAATGTCCAATTTTCTGAGGAACCTCCAGACTGGTTTCCAGTATGGTTGTACTAGTCTGCAATCCCACCAACAATGGAGGAGTGGACAAAACCAAATTTACACAATATTTTTCCACATATCCAGCCCTACAAAGGATAATAAATGGAAAACCCCAACACAAGGAGGGAAACTACATCCTAGAAAAAGCAAGAGAGTGATCTTCTTTCAACTAACCCAAAAGAAGAGAGCCACACAAACATAATTCCACCTCTAATAGCAAAAATAACAAGAAATAACAATCACTATTCCTTAATATCTCTTAACATCAATGAACTCAATTCCCCAATAAAAAAGACATAAACATACTGGATATGTAAACAAGACCCAGCATTTGCTGAAGACAGGAAACACACCTCAGTGACAAAGATAGACACTACCTCAGAGTAAAATGCTGGAAAACAATTTTCCAAGTAAATGGTCCCAAGAAACAAGCGGGAGTAGCCATTCTACTATTGAATAAAATCAACTATCAACCAAAAATTATCAAAAAAGATAAGGAAGGACACTAGATATTAATCAAAGGAAAAATCCACCAAGATGAACTCTCAATCCTAAATATCTATGCTCTGAATGCAAAATATCACTATTTGCAGATGACATGATAGTATACTTAAGTGACCCCAAAAGTTATATCAGAGACCTCCTAGAGCTGATAAACAACTTCAGCAAAGTGGCTGGTTATAAAATTAACTCTAACAAATCAGTAGCCTTTCTCTACCAAAGGATAAACAGACTGACAAAGAAATTAGGGAAATGATGCCCTTCACAATAGTCCCAAATAACATAAAATACCTTGGTGTGACTCTAACCAAACAAGTGAAAGATCTGTATGACAATAACTTCAAGCCTCTGAAGAAAGAAAGTGAAATCTTAGAAGATAGAAAGAACTCCCATGTTCATGGATTGGCAGGATTAATATTGTAAAAGTGACCATCTTGCCAAAAGCAATCTACAGATTCAGTGTAGTCCCCATCAAAATTCCAACTCAATTCTTCATAGAGTTGGAAAAAGCAATTTGCAAATTCATTTGGAATAACAAAAAAACAAAAACAAAAACAAAAAACAGGATAGCAAAAACTATCCCTAACAATAAAAGAACTTCTGGAGGAAATCACTATCCCTGACATCAACCTGTATTACAGAGCAATAATGATAAAAATTGTATGGTATTGGTACAGAGACAAGCAAGTAGATCAGTGAAATAGAATTGAAGACCCAGAAATGAACCCACACACCTATGGTCACTTGATCTTTGACAAAGGAGCAAAAACCATACAGTGGATAAAAGACAGCATTTTCAACCAATGGTGCTGGTTCAACTGGAGGTCAGCATGTAGAAAATTGCAAATTGATCCATTCTTATCACCCTGCACAAAACTCAAGTCCAAGTAGATCAAGGACCTCCACATCCAACCAGATACACTCAAACTAATAGAAGAAAAAGTGGGGAAGAGTGTTAAATACATGGGCAGTGGGGAAATTTCCTGAACAGAACACCAATGTCCTATGCTCTAAGGTCAAAAATAGACAAATGGGACCTCATGAAATTGTAAAGCTTCTGTAAAGATCTTTTCCAATCCTCCATCTGATAGAAGGTTAATATCCAATATATACAAAGAACTCAAGAAGTTAGACTCCAAAGAATCAAATAACCCTATTAAAACACAGGGTACAGAGTTGTGCAAAGAATTCTCAACTGAGAAATATCAAATGGCCTAGAAGCACTTAAAGAAATGTTCAACATCTTTAATCATCATTTTTGAAATGAAAATCAAAACAACCCTGAGGTTCCACCTCACACTAGTCAGAATGGCTAAGATCAAAAACTCAGGTTACAAGAGATGCTGGCAAGGATTTGGAGAAAGAGGAACACTCCTCCATTGTCGGTGGAATTGTAAGCTGATACAACCACTCTGGAAGTCTGTCTGGAGGTTCTTCAGAAAGTTGGACATAGTACTACTACCTGAGAACCCAGCTATACCACTCCTGAGCATATACCCAAAAGATGCTCCTACATATAACAAGGACACATCTTCCACTATGTTCATAGCAGCCTTATTTATAATAGCCAGAAGCTGGAAAGAATCCAGATGTCCCTCAACAGAGGAATGGATACAAAGAATGTGGTACATCTACACAATGGAGTACTACTCAGCTACGAAAATCAATAACTTCATGAAATTCATAGGCAAATGGATGAAACTAGAAAGTATCTTCATGAGTGAGGTAACCCAATCACAACAAAACACACATGGAATGCACTCACTGATAAGTGAATATTAGCCCAAAAGCTCAGATTGTACTGTGATACAATTCACAGACCACATGAAGCTCAAGAAGGAGGATGACCACAGTGCAGATGCTTTAGTCATTCTTAGAACAGGGAACAAAAATATTCATAGGAGAAGATATGGAGACAAAGTTTGGAGCACAGACTAAAGGAAAGGCCATCCAGAGACTGCCCCACCTGAGGATCCAGTCCAGATACATACAGCCACCAAACCCAGACAATATTGTTGGCCAAGAAGTGCATCCTGACAGGAGCCTGATACAGCTGTCTCCTGAGAGACTCTGCCAGAGACTGACAAATATAGATGCGGATGCTCGCAGCCAACATTGAACTGAGAATGGGGTCCCCATTGGAGGAGTTAGAGAAAGGATTGAAGGAGCTGAAGGGGTTTGCAACCCCATCAGACCAACAATGCCAACCAACCAGAGCACCCAGGGACTAAAACACCATCCAAAGAGTACACATGGATAGACCCATGGCTCCAGTTGCATATGTAGCAGAGGATGGCCTTGTTGGGCACCAATGGGAGGAGAAGCCCTTGCTCCTGCCAAGGCTCAACCCCCACCCAGTGTAAGGGAATGTCAGGGCAGGGAGGTGGGAGGGGTTGGGTGGATAGGTAGGGGAACACCCTCATAGAAGGGGGATGAGGGAATGGAATGGGGGTTTATGGATGGGAAACTGGGAAAGGGGATAATGTTTGAAATGTAAATAAATTTTAAAATCTGCTATAAAAGATCTAAGTATGAACTTACCAGGCAATTCAATAATTTCACTTCCAGAAATTTATAAATGAAAACACATCCACACACAGGTTTATATGTGTATGCTTGTGGTAACATTAGTCATAGTGGGGTAAAAATGGAAACATCATATATATTCACCATGTTAAACATATAGAATGAATGTGTAGAAACAAAATGGAGTATTACTGAGCAACAAGTAGAACATGCTACTGATACACCTGCCAACACTAAACCTCCAAACTGTGTTAAATGCAAGAGGCCAGTCTTGAAAGACTGGATCTAGTAAGTCTCATTCGTAAGACATGCCCAGTGAAGGCAGATCCACAAACACGCAAACGCAAAGTAGGCCTGCCTTGGCTAGGAGGGCACGTGAGCCTTTGCTCTGAAAAAGAACCAAGAATTTTTGAGGAGCAGTGGAAATGTTTCCAACTTGGCCTGCAAGGATTGTGGCCAAACCATGTATTACTATACATCATGGAAGTTTATAGTTACAAAGGGTGGATTTAGTATTTATTAAATTTAAACAGCTCATTAAGTCACTGGAAAAGTACACATCATAAGACCTATGTGCCAGATAGAGATTTTACTCCAAGAAGATTTCTCATTGGCCCTCACACAGAAACCGTCACCTCCTGTCCTCCTTTGCTTTGTTGTTGTTGCTGCTGGAATGAAACTGACCAGAGGAATTAAGTAGCTTTCCACCAAACCTGACAACTTGAGTTCTATTCCCAGCACCTACAAGGAGGGAGAGAACTAACACCAGCAAATTGTCCTCTAACCTCCCCGTGCATGCATAGCACATGCATACCCTTCCCCAATAAACAAAATACATGCAAAAAAAAGTGATAAAAATCAGAAGAGGAAAAATTTAGTACACACTAGAGAACATAAGAGTATATCAAAATGTTTCAGAACAGCTGCAATGACTTGCATCCCAGACCAGGAACTCAGTCACAGAGAAGCAAGTCCAGATTCTGTTACTATAAACACCTCTAAACAACACTGGAGGGGGTGTTGAGAACACATTCCTACGGAGGCAGAGCAAAGCAGAGTGTCTCAGCTGGAACTCATGGTGCTGAGGACGTGTTTAATTAGAAATCATATAGAGCCACCCAATTAGACAAGATGGATGAAGCACAGAAGTGCAGACCGACAGGAGCCGGATGTAGATCGATCCTGAGAGACACAGCCAGAATACAGCAAATACAGAGGCGAATGCCAGCAGCAAACCACTGAACTGAGAACGGGACCCCCGTTGAAGGAATCAGAGAAGGAACTGGAAGAGCTTGAAGGGGCTTGAGACCCCATATGTACAACAATGCCAAGCAACCAGAGCTTCCAGGGACTAAGCCACTACCTAAAGACTATACATGGACTGACCCTGGACTCTGACCTCGTAGGTAGCAATGAATATCCTAGTAAGAGCACCAGTGGAAGGGGAAGCCCTGGGTCCTGCTAAGACTGAACCCCCAGTGAACTAGACTGTCGGGGAGGGCGGCAATGGGGGGAGGGGTGGGGAGGAACACCCATAGGAAGGGGGAGGAAGGGGATGTTTGCCCGAAACCGGGAAAGGAATAACACTCAAATGTACATAAGAAATACTCAAGTTAATAAAAAAAAAAAAAAATCCAAATGTAAGATAGAGCTTCAGCTCATCTGTCTTCCTATGTGTCTGTGTGTGTTTCAAAGAATAATTCAGAAGTGGGAAAGTCATCACAGAAATACACATTAACAACTATTTTAGTTTGAAAATTCAGACCTTTTGAGTTTACATTTGGTCACTATGGAGTTGAATTTCTCTTAAAATCTATGTTGCTTCCTTTGGATGTCCCAATGTCACATGGTCAGCTCCTTCACATTTACAAAAAAAAGTAAGATCACTTAATCAAAATTTGTATTTGTTTGCCATGGTGTCTTACAAGAAGTTTAAGCCTAAAGAATAAATGATGGGAAGGTGGGAGCAGGGTCAGCACAGAAAAAAGGGATGAGAGGCAATTAATATCAAGGTTATTTAATAAATCTTCATGGAACCATATTTACTTAAACTTTGACACAATGCATATAAATTATGTATATATTCATATATATGTAAATATCTATGTGTATGTACATCTTTAAAGAAGTTAAGTCACTTTGACTGACATTTCCCACAGGAGCCATAACTAACAAAAACCAAGTTATGAAGAGACATCATGACCGAGACGACTCTTATAAAGGACAAGATTTAATTGGGACTTGGCTTACAATGTTAGAGGTTTAGTCCATTGTTGTCATAGTGGGAAGAATGGCAGCATCCAGGGAGACATGGTGCTGACGGAGCTGAGTAGATTCTACATCTTGATTTGAAAGCAGCCAGAAGAATATCCCTTCTGCCCTGGGTGGAGCATAGGACCTCAGAGCATATCCTCACAGTCACTGTGATGGTTTATATATGCTTGGCCCAGGGAGTGACACTATTAGAGGGTGTGGCCCTGTTGGAGTAGGTGTGACCTTGCTGGAGTAGGTGTGTCAGTGTGGGTGTGAGCTTTATGGCCCTCATCCTAGCTGTCTGTAAGTCAGTCTTCTGCTAGCAGCCTTCTGATGAAGATGTAGAACTCTCAGTTCCTCCTGCACCATGCCCACCTGAATGCTGCCATGTTCTTGCTTTGATGTTAATGGACTGAACCTCTGAACCTGTAAGCCAGCCCTGATTAAATGTTGTCCTTATGAGAGTTGACTTGTTTATGGTGTCTTTTCTCAACAATAAAACTCTAAGACAGTGGCACACTTCCTCCAACAAGGCCACACCTACTTCAACAAGGCCACGCCTCCTAATAGTGCTACTTCCCATGGGCCAAGCATATTTAAACCACACACAGGCACAAGAAACCTCCTTTCAAATGGTTGTTCAAGGTAATCCAAGTGACTCCCAAAACAATATAGATTATCAACGTAGACCTTGGTTGCCTCTCCTGGGTTGAGAGTGAGCCCTTATTCTTGAAGAAACTGCACACTTAGCACATGGGACTCTGCTGATTCAAGCTGTATATGACATTAAAGTCTCTTTCCTGTGATCTAGCTTCCATGGTTCTAGAAAATACTACGCAAGCTGCCGAGATGGAAGCAATTAAACAGTCCTACTAACTGCAACACCCATGAGTCAAGATAATTACCAGCATGGCAAGATGTGTATAAAGGTGCAGTAATTGCAACTCACTTGTCAGTAGCAACCAACAGATATCAATAGACGTAAAGCCCATGCAACAGGAAGGAAATCCTGCCTTATGTTGAAAACTGAACCATCTTCCTGGAGCTAATACGGTCATGTCACAGGCCTTAGAAAAGAATCTACTACTGCCACTTTTCTAGATCAACATAATTCTTTACTACATTCTAATCTCATCCTTAGACTCATAGATAAGTGTAGCCACCACGCTTCATCAAAGAAGCCTCTCTTTACAGCAAGGAGAGACCATCACAGAAAACCACAACTGGACATAATGTAAAGATCAACAGATCATGGATAGCCAAGCCCCAACAAATACAACTATATCACAGCTCCTGTATCTATGGCTTAGGGAACATCACAGAAAGAGGGATAGAAAAAGTGTAAGGACCAAAATAACAACAACAACAACAGCAAAATGTTAGCTGTGAACCAGTCTCTCCTAGAAATGGCTGAAAAAACAAGACGGAAATTATAACAATAACAATGTACATACTAAAATACAAGGGGGGATTCTACCAATTAATTACTGCTGGAAAAATGAAAAATAACCTCTCCCAGGGATATGCTCCATTATTGGTTGTCCACTGAAGAGTAGTCAGCCTTGAAACTACATAGACACAAAACAAAAATGAACTCAGTAGACTATATGTAGGTATACATGTACTTATACATACACATATGTGACAATAATAAACAAAGAAAAAGAGGTTATCAACCTGAGAGTAGGGGTAATGAGAGAGGTTTGAGGGCAGATATTGAGAGGGGATAGATGGAAGAAACAGGAGAAAATTGATATAATTATATTTCAATTTAAAGCAAATGTAAAATAAAAAATTTAAAAGGAGTAAAATTCTCTGAGTTTCTATTCACTACTAGAGTATATTATTTATGGATTGCAACTTTTTTCATTGATCAACTATTACATTCATCTTTTTGTTGTCTTTTTCTTCTAATGGAGAACAGAGAAATTCCTCTTGAAGACAGAGAAATCTATGAATTTTCCAACGCCTGGAACTTTTTGAAAGAAATTCTATTTTGCGGTATTCAGTTCTCTTCCCATAAGCCTCAGCATAACTACCAGATATGCTATTTACATCTCGGCATTCATCATTTCTTGCCTAGAAACCTTATCCCTTAAAGATCTGTGTTAACCCACAACCTGGCTGCAGTGGTAACTCTCCATTGTCTTTCAAGAGAGGATATAAAGGTAGTTAGTCATCTGTCAGTGGGTCTCCTGCCTTCAAGAAATACTCTTCTCTCTTGATATTAAGAAGAAACTATCTAATTTTCTCTTTATGGTGAATAATCCCAAATCAAAAGACAAAAGTTATTAAAGAAAATTTTGCCTATTGATTTTCCAATCTTAATAATCCAGAATAGAAGGCTCAACTTCCCCGTTAGTAGAGTCATTGCTCTACTGTTAAGTAGAATCACTTTTCCCATGAAGACAAAACCTCATCCAATATGGCTCCAATTTTTGAAGAAGAAAATAACATGTTTAAACCAATTTAGAACATACGATGGTTCCTGAGAGAATAGCAGACACACAGGTGGGGATCTGTCAGCCAGCATCATATCAGAGTGTCCAAAAGCCACTTCTCATATGAATCCAGATGCTTCTGTGTGAGAAAATGTGGCTTGAATGGTGAACTGGGAGAATGAGCTCACTACTGGTCTTCACTTGTATAAAATGAGTGCTTGGTCAAAGGCAGTGTTGTACGGAATGCAGCATTAACATAGTCACCAAGTTCATGAATAGCAGTTTCCATATAAG